>NC_138775.1:157492932-157502932 GCF_965119305.1 Pelophylax lessonae
GCCTTCTTAACCTTTGGGAGGGTTTAGCAAGTGTCCTATGAGCCCAGGAAAGCACTTTTGAATGTTTGGCCTCAATGCTTCATTCATGAAGCTAGGAGGGCAATCTGGCCATAATCATTACTGACTAAGGTTATGTACTAAACATGTTTTTTTTTTTTTTTTTTAAAAGAACATCAGGCCCCTCTTGACGTTGCAGCTGGAGTTGGATCAGGAGCTGGAGACGATTCTGCATCCAGTGCTGTGGTATGTGATATAAGGGAACAAGGTGCACATGTAACATTTCAATGGTAGCATTGATTTTGGACTAGATGTGGCTTACATTGTGTGTGTTAAATTAGTGCTATGACATTCTGACGATGCACCAGCACAACAAGAGTTCTATCTTGAACATCAGGGAATTATGTTATAATTTGGTGTGCCACTAATGTTCCAAAAACATCCAGGATCTTTAAAGTCCGGCCCGTCTTTGATTTTCCAGGTCCAAATTCATGGGTATCGTTTGGTTGGGTTGTCCTCTAGCCGATTGATGGCAAGATTTTAGACAACATACGTAGATGTATAAAGTCATTGGTGTAGTAACAGATTTACCAAAAGCATAAACAACCTACCACACCAGGGTTAATTGGGAACACCTTCATGTTGAATCTTTTTTGCCTTTGTCATATTAGTCCTACCAATATAATATGTACCCATTATCAGAAGTGTTGCTAGCTTGGATAATCTTACAATGAACAAGTACTCATTAGAAGCACATCAAACTTTTCAACGTTCTGCTTGGGGTGTTAAGTTGTCAAACTAATCTGAAATATTTAGTCATGATGTTTGATAATGATTTGGTCTATTTCTTCTGCTTTCAGGTAGCCTTAGATGCAGAGGGATTGTCACCTACCCAACTTCGTCCATCTATGCTGGATGTAGCCGAGAGGCTGCTTGATGAGTATCAGGTCCAAAATGAGTTAAGGAGGCGTACTCAGCAATCTACTGAGGCAGTACGTCTGCTCGGGCTCATACAGGAATCTGTAGCAACAATGGTACAGGTTCACCAGGATATGTTACAGGTTCAACAGGATATGCGTAACAGCTTGGTAAGTTTAGCAGACCAGCATCAACGGGATCGGCAAAGTGTTGACACTCAGGTGCTGGCCACACGCCAATGCCTGTTTGGATCTGAAGATGCCCCATTGGCAGAGCCCTCCCAAACATCTCACTCACCTGCCACTGCAGGTTGTGGTAGTGGGAGGGTAATGCCAGTGTTGGCCACTTGTCAGGCAGCTGGGGATGGGACAATTCCTCCTGTAGCCACTCCTAGCACTTCACACTCCGTTCGGACTCCCACACCCCTCAATGAGCAATCCTCCTGCACAACCTCAATGCGCACTGGTTCCACAGTACCCCTTCCACCTGACTACATTCCCTCCACACCTTTATCACTTCACTCCTCCCCAGGCCGTTCTTCTTTTTTGTCACCAATGCGACATGTCGTTTGCCCCCGCACCGTGGACCACAACAACCAATCAACCACCACTCCCCACACATCTTCACAACCCTTGCACCACCAGCAGCATCAAATAGCCTTGGAGCAGCAACGATCCCATCTCATGGTAATGGCACACGTTACCCAAATTCTTAGGCTGAGCACAGAGCAGATGGGACTATTGGCACAAGATCTTCAGTCTGGGACATTTCCAGGGTTCAACACCCTGCATCAGCAGCAGCCTCAGACACAAGATCTGATTCTAATGGGCCACTTTACCAGAACTCTAAGGCTAACCCCAGAGCAGATGGGACTATTGGCCCACCATTTGATGGCAGGAACCTTTCCATTGCTCACCACACTGCTTCAGTCACCACCACCACCACCAACTTAATTTCTTTTTTTTTTTTTTTTTTGGTTTTGTTAATGATTGTTACATTGGCCAATTTGTGGGGCCATTTTTTTTTTAAATTTGAGGGTGGCACAATATGATTTCTTATAGTGCTTTTTTTGGGGATGAAATAAAATTTTATGCAAAATGATTAGTTTGTGTTTGCTCTTTGGTTTTTTAGGAGTGTTGGTGGCCAAGTAATGGCCCTGGTTAATGTAGGCATTTATACACACGTGCTTCTCGATCTCCAAACATATGATTTCATGTAAATTTAGATAACTCAATGTTCACATAACGACCCAAGAAAAGGTCTCCCTTCAAATGTAGCTTCAAAACAAGTCTCAAGGCTAACATAAACCAAAGCCAACATACTAACAATTACAGACCACACCACTCAAGTAAACAAATACAACACAAAAGACATTCGATGTGTACACCAAAAAGAAAACTTGGGTAATAAAATAAATGTTTTAATAACACATGTGGGTGTCTACCAACTGTAGCGTACAAAAAATATATTACAATATATAATAGAATGAACTAAATTGCCAATGTAACATTTGTGTTGCAAAGAGCAACATACTTAAATTTAATTTAGATAAACATTTTAAACATTTTTTATGTTTTGACATCATTTTTTGGAAGGTTTTCACAAAAACAATTCATTTTTGTAAACATTTTTGGTTTTGTCCGTTGCCATAAAAACAACAAGGCTTTTTTGTAAACATTTGTGGTTTTGTCGGTTGCCATAAAAACAACAAGGCTTTTTTGTAAACATTTTTGGTTTTGTCCGTTGCCATAAAAACAACAAGGCTTTTTTGTAAACATTTTTGGTTTTGTCGGTTGCCATAAAAACAACAAGGCTTTTTTGTAAACATTTTTGGTTTAGTTTGTTACCAAAAACAACAAGGCTTTTTTGTAAACATTTGTGGTTTTGTCGGTTGCCATAAAAACAACAAGGCTTTTTTGTAAACATTTGTGGTTTTGTCCGTTGCCATAAAAACAACAAGGCTTTTTTGTAAACATTTTTGGTTTTGTCGGTTGCCATAAAAACAACAAGGCTTTTTTGTAAACATTTTTGGTTTAGTTTGTTACCAAAAACAACAAGGCTTTTTTGTAAACATTTGTGGTTTTGTCGGTTGCCATAAAAACAACAAGGCTTTTTTGTAAACATTTGTGGTTTTGTCCGTTGCCATAAAAACAACAAGGCTTTTTTGTAAACATTTTTGGTTTTGTCCGTTGCCATAAAAACAACAAGGCTTTTTTGTAAACATTTTTGGTTTTGTCCGTTGCCATAAAAACAACAAGGCTTATTTGTAAACATTTGTGGTTTTGTCGGTTGCCATAAAAACAACAAGGCTTTTTTGTAAACATTTTTGGTTTTGTCCGTTGCCATAAAAACAACAAGGCTTTTTTGTAAACATTTGTGGTTTTGTCGGTTGCCATAAAAACAACAAGGCTTTTTTGTAAACATTTTTGGTTTTGTCCGTTGCCATAAAAACAACAAGGCTTTTTTGTAAACATTTGTGGTTTTGTCGGTTGCCATAAAAACAACAAGGCTTTTTTGTAAACATTTTTGGTTTTGTCCGTTGCCATAAAAACAACAAGGCTTATTTGTAAACATTTGTGGTTTTGTCCGTTGCCATAAAAACAACAAGGCTTTTTTGTAAACATTTTTTTTTTGGTTGCCAAAAACAAGGCTTTTTTTGTTTTTTTTTTTTTTTGGGTCCCCAAAAAAAGGGTTTTTTATAAATTTTTATATTTTTTTTGGTTGCCAAAAACAAGGCTTTTTTTTTTTTTTTTTTTTTTTTTGGGTCCCCAAAAAAAGGGTTTTTTATAAATTTTTATATTTTTTTTGGTTGCCAAAAACAAGGCTTTTTTTTTTTTTTTTTTTTTTTTGGGTCCCCAAAAAAAGGGTTTTTTATAAATTTTTATATTTTTTTTGGTTGCCAAAAACAAGGCTTTTTTTGTTTTTTTTTTTTTTTGGGTCCCCAAAAAAAGGGTTTTTTATAAATTTTTATATTTTTTTTGGTTGCCAAAAACAAGGCTTTTTTTTTTTTTTTTTTTTTTTGGGTCCCAAAAAAAGGGTTTTTTTTTAAACTGTTTTTGATTTTTTTGTTAGATTTTTGTTTATAATGGGCAACAATTACAAATGTGACATTTCTTTGTGTTGCAACGTGCAACATAAGTAAACAAACCACAAAAAAAAAATACTAGGATCTTTTTAAAGGTGTGACATTCCTAACGAATGGCTCCTTAGGGTCTGGATCCACGCCACAAAGGTGTTCCAAATATAGAATTCGGTCTCCGCACCACCTCATATAATCCAGGAGGACCTCGTAGGTGAGGTGGGTGTGCCCTGGGTAGAAAAAAACATGACAATTAGTTTTAGGCAAAATGATCCAAACAAGGATTGTAATTAATGTGCCTCAACAAATATGCTTAGGAGTCTATTGGTTGGCTTTTATCAACACTCTGAAGCAAATATGCTAAATTGCTGTTGTAAACCTTAAACTCAAACTTTCACAGCAAATTGTTCAAAAGGTTACATAAGATGGCTTGGAATGTTAGTAGCAGTTCCACCAAAGCTAAGTAAAATGCTTTTCTGCATGTAAACACAAGCAATCATTTTGAAGAATGTAAGGTGTTTTGGGTTCAATTGGTCAACACTATACATGTGCACACATTTATCTCTATCACCATTGGAATCTGTGGAGCGTTCTCTCTCCCTCTTACTGTCTATAGATTGAACCTGACACATAGTAGAGACTCACCCTTAGGAATTTTGAGGGCCAGTTCTGGACGGAGCAGATGTGTCTGCTCCCCTGATCTCCTTTCCGCCATCCCAGCTGTGTTAAGAGAGAAGAAAAAGTTTATCAACAAATGGACTCACGCTAACTGTAGGTTACGCAGTCATGAAAACGCTCTAACACCCACTCATTACCCCTCCACATTTCCCTGAAAGTTTTATTTAGACATTGATATGGTGGTGATGCAGATTTGTACAGTGCAAGCGTCATTCTTCTGGGTGAAGCTTGTAGCGTTAAGGATACGTACTCCCTGCTTTTGTGCTGATTGTGTTTTTCTGATGTTTTTGGTGCCTCAGCCCTGCCTGTTCTAAGTGTTGGAAACATATCATTTTGGGAGGGCTGCGGAAAACTAATCAGGTTAGACTTACACTCTCTAGGTTTTTGGGGACAAGAGAAATAACAATCCTCCTTTTTACATGGCCCCTGTACACACCTCTAGGCACCTCCCTCCTGTTGTTTGACCCCACAGCAGGCAGCTTGCTATGGAGGCACATGAGATGAAGCCAAGCACCCTGTGCCTGTTCAGGCACTAGGCTGTGAGCCAGCCTTGCCCCCCTCCCTTCCAATGGTCTCAATGATTAGGAGTGACAGCATCAGGAGGCAATATTGGCATGCTGTCACCTCAGTTAAGGAGGAGGGGGAGTCTGTTCCAGACAAGTATTAGTGCAAAAATTTGGACCGTAAAAAATGGTCCCAGTAAGTCTTAGGGGGAATATGCACACCTATCACTTGGAATACTAATTCATAGAATGCATTCACATAAAGAACCCGCTGCCTTTAGAACAACTTGAAGCCTGAGCGGGGACATACACAGTTAGCATTTCTCCACTTACTAAGTAGACACATTACTGGAAAAGCACACAACTTACCATCATCAGGTTTTTTTGGGGCCCCTGAAGTGGATGGCGTGGCTGGCTCTGGAGAAACTGCACAAAAAGAACACAAATTGTGAACTGGAATGTGGTACATTACCGAGGAAGAGTATTTATGAAAGATTGACAAACACACATTTTCAGTGTTGACTAAATCAGGACATGATTAAATTACAATGTCCCCTAAAAATTTACAAGTACAAAGCACACCATTTCCAATGTAGAGAAACTAACACCAATTTAGAATAGGGTGGCTTGAGATAACTTACAAAAGATAACATGTCCTGTAAAGCTCCCCAAAACCACCTTTCAAACATGAAGGTTAAGCAAGAGTGTTTCATGACCAACCTTCCTGTCACATATAGCAAAACTACACTTGCTTTGACTCCAACTTAGATTATCCTAGATACACATCATCCTAGCACACACAATTCATGTGAGAATCTAATTTTAGGTACTTACAGACTAGTTCAGGGGAGCCTGGAGTGGGGGAGGATGGGGGAGACCCTACATGGGGGGATGGTGTCCCTTCATGGGGGGATGGCGTTGTATCTCCTAGAAACACAAAGACACAAATACAATCCTTGAACAAAAGCTATTTGATAAAGGCACACAGAAAGTAGTCTGGAAACATTGAAGGTAGTAGTTACAGTGGACTGGGTAAGCAGTGGCCCCTCTTCCCCAGTCCTCCACAACAAACATCCTCAATGTCAGCTGCTACAAAACCCCAATGTCAAAATATATATATTACAGCCCTTATATTTACCAGGACACATTGAACACACAAACACATGTAGAATACTTACTTCCCCTTTGAGGAGAGCCCAGGTCCTCATCCGAGTCGGACCAATTGGCCTCTTCTTGGCCAACAGTTTGTTCCTGGCCCAGATCCAGGCGACTCGGCCCTGCCTGAGGCTCCTCTCTTGCTGAAGTTACATCAACCACAAAAGAAAACAAAACAAACAATCATTCCTCCAAGTTCGACCTAATACACAACACACCAGCACATCCACATTACTTACAGGGGGCCTGAGAAGGCTGAGCCGCAACATCCTGATCACTGGTTTCTAAAATAAAAGAAAAACATTATATATTATTTATGGACACAAATAGGCAGTAACCTCTCATCATGCTAGCACCATACTCAATGCCCCTACAATTCAGAACATAGAAGTGCACTTACACCAATGAGATGCATTGACCATGTTTTAAAACAGGAGGGCACCATGCAAATTAAGCGGGCGCCTAAGGCCTCGCACCTACAGGGGCCTTGCGGCCAGTGGCGGAGCACCAACATTTCGAAGGGCGCAGTCAGGGAAATCTCCCAAGTAAAAGATTGCTTTCAATCCTCGGATCAAAAAGTTGCAGCAGTGTGCTGCAGTCCCTTCACTGCGTCTGCCAGGTGTCTGTTGTCCGCTGACACTTACTCCTCCTTCTCTGCCTGGGGATTGGCCGTCTGATCATGTTATCCTAAGATGTGGAGGAATCGGTAGGTGTGTACCTGCACCAGTAGGAAGTGACTGGCCGGTCAACTCACTCTGCTATCATCAGTTGTTGCTCTGGGAGGAGAGCTCCGCCCTGGACCCGGAACATACAGGTAACCAGGCCCAGACTTGATATTTTGCAGGCTGGTCATAGATTTGTTGTGTCCACTATGCAAAGTGGTTGAGTAGCCCCAGGGAAGTTGGAAGAGTCTGAAAATGGTTGGTGGAGGAGGAGGAGAAGAAGGCCCTGGGTGGCTGGGGGACAAGGAGAGGGCCCCTGGGGGTTTTCTAGAGGAGGAAAGATCCACAATGACGCCAGAGTCAATTGCCAAGGAAGAGAGTGGAGCTGAGCAAGTCCTGCCTATCTGACATGAAAGCCAAACATGGTGTAGATGGAGCCCTTTGCCCTACACAATGACAGCACCAGAGGTGGAAGGTGAGTGGTAGCGGGTCTTTGACATTATAGAGCATATGGACTCTGTCCATTATTGGTAGTTTTGTTTGGAGTTGTCCTTTAGATGTTTAACTGTGTTGTTTTTGACCCGAGCTGTGAGGGACTGAGGTATGACAGCCCACTATGCTGAGACTTATAGTGCCCTAGAATGTTGAGGACTGAGGAATCCTTAGTCCCTAACAGAGGGCACTACAAGTCTTAGCATAGCAGGCAGTATTTCCTCATTCCCCTACAGAGAGGATTACAAGTCCAAGCAGGTAGCCTTCTGCAGTGGGACTTGTTGTGCCCTTGACTGTGGTGGACTGAGGAAGGGAAGTGTAAGAGGGTCTCTGTAAGCTCAGATGTATGGGGGAGCTTTGGGGAACACAGAGTTCCCTTTTACACCAGAGTCCCCAGCTTCCCCCCTCAAATAATGGTTCCCAAACTCTCCTTATATCAGAGTCTTCACACTTCCCTCTTACAGTGTAGTAAGTCTGGAGACTCCGATGTAAAGGGGGCTCTGTAAAATGTGATTAGAGATTAGAAATTTCTAACATTTTTATTTTCTACTTACGATCCACAATTTTCAGCTGCTCAAATGGCTCGCTGCCTCTGACTGCATATTGGAGTGTGGCCGTCCTCCTCCTCCCCTTCTTCACCAAAAGCACAAGAGGGTGCCGTCCGTCCGCTTTGGCTAGAAGCAGAAGAAAAAAAAAAACATAAAAAATACGAATGTACATAGTAGTATTAAAGGTTGTGAAGAGACACTTGATGGAGGTAGGAAAGGTAGGAGCGAGAGGGAGGGGGGGGGGGGGTGTTGGTATTAGTGTTGTTGCATAGCTAAACACATGTCCACCTACCCAAAAAATTGTAACCTATCTGGTCACATGTAATGTATATTTTTACTTACCGGAGATTTGCTCCACAGCCTTTAGCAGGAGCCTGGGTGAGCGCCTTTTGGCATCACTCCAGGCCCGCTGCAGATCCACTATCTCAGGCAGAAACTGAAATCTCCGCTGCAGCCTCATCCGGAGACGACACATCATCTTGTGCTTTTGGTGAAGATGCGTATAAACTTTATCATACCCCCAGAGGAGGAGGAGCTGTGGAAAGAGCAGTGTATGTTTGAGTCCAAGTATGTCCAAAATAGTACAGTCTTCAAATAACATGCTAGGTCGTCTTTGAGATATTGTAGAACAAAGAATTCCATTTCTGGTGATACATATACATCGATGTCCAAATCTACCTCCATGACATAGGTTGCCCCACACTGGTGATTTCCTCTACATGATATAGCCATTTTCTCAATTGGCCTTTCATGACACACCCAGGGCCGCCATCAGGGGGGACAGGCAGTCACTGTATTTACAACCTTATTGCTGTCCATTTAGCAGGGTGCAAGTAACTTTACACACATGTAGCATAGGTATCAACTTTTGTCACCATGTTAAAAGGACAGCAGTATGGGTAGCATTACAGTGACTGTTATTAGTCCAGGCTCACTAAACTAGCCAATGCTTGGAAAAGCAAGCCATGCAGATTGCTTTTCAGGTCCCTTTTAACACGAGCTGTCTGATTGGGTGTGGCTGTTAATTTTTGACGCAGACCTGATAAGCCCCTCAATTCTCCTTTATGGAGTGTTATATGTAAATGGGATTGCTTCATTTGAGATGCAGATTTAAACTGTGTATGGCCAGGCTGAAGGTACCCAAGTTGATTGGTCGATCACCTGGAGGACAACGTACAACCAGTCTGTCAGATTTTACACACACTTATCGCTAGCATCTCTTGTAGCCACTAGCAATAATCACTGTGTTTTCCTGGCAGGGGCAGCACCAGGAGAACACAATGGCTCCGCAGGAGGGTTTCCCCTGTCTGTGTTGATGGTGGAATCAAGGCAAAATGTTTTTCCTGCAAGCCACGGGACAAACAAAGATATTTTTTTAATGAATCCATGATTTTGCCAAAATGGAAAAAAAAAGATGTTTGCTTTGTATATTCTTAAGTTTGCTACATAACTAGAACATGTAACAGTGTTATATCATTGCAGGATATTTCCCTTCACTTCCTGTCTTGGTGTCACCAGGACAGGAAGTGAGGGAATCTCCCGTGGGGATACAGCCAGCAATTCTTTCCTTTTATATATACTATGGACATTATAAGGCAACAATTGCAAGCTATTTCCCCACAGTGATATTCCCCTCACTTCCTGTCTTGGTGACACTAAGACAGGAAGTGAGGGAAAATCTCATGCAATGATATCACCCTACTAGAAATTGTAGTTCCGTCTAAAAAGTATACATAAAGTAAGCACTTGGTTTCCAAAGTGGCAAAATTATGGAGGAGTTAAAACCCCATAGTGTGATCGGGTAATCTGACGGTGTGTTCCTACACTCCTCAATGTGTCTGTTCATTAAGCTGTGCTGAATTATCCTTGATTCACAATTCCTGCAAGAGTTGCACATGGTATGTGGGAGATGCAAATTTAAGGTGGCATAATTATCCACACAATCACACATAATCCTTTTTAAAGGTC
>NC_138775.1:157507932-157595432 GCF_965119305.1 Pelophylax lessonae
GTTGACATCATTAATTTTGTTCATGTTTGAAAAAGGCATGTGTATCAGCAAACTTTTAATCCAAAGACATGAACAAAATACAAAAGATGCCCCATAAAGTCAATATGTAGCAATATTGTGAGCTAAAGCTCTATTTGTTTGTTGGGCATACTTTGCTAATTAGCCAAGTATAA
The DNA here is from genome assembly GCF_965119305.1 of Pelophylax lessonae. NCBI lineage: Eukaryota > Metazoa > Chordata > Amphibia > Anura > Ranidae > Pelophylax > Pelophylax lessonae. The sequence goes on from NC_138775.1 coordinate 157,508,106, forward strand.
GGGATATATATATATATACCTTCAGTTAAATGTGTAGTAAAATGGTAACACTTGGCCATACCCATATGGAAGAAAAGGTAGTATTTGCAATATATTTCTAAAAACATTCTTTGGAAACACATAAAATATTGTCAAAATTGTGACATTTCCTTGATATGTGTGAAATGCTAATAATCTTTCTTTGAAATATGTTTTACATCTATTTTTTTTCTATCTGACGACCAATTCCCCAATGTAATATTTTGTGGGTTTTTTCAGAGAATGTGGAGGTTCTATATAAACACTGTAGATTTGACTGCTATGATTTCGGAGTTAGCAGGAAAGGTGTATGGAATGTGATGGTGTTTACTAAAGGATCCCTTGTTGGAAGTGTGCATGTTTTTCCAATTCCGCCGGTTTTTGCCATTTTCTATGGGCGAGACAGCGGATTTGCAAGCGGTATTCAAAAAAAAATTGACCCAAAATCGCGCTGGCGAAATTTTTTGAGCCAATTTGACGTTGCGCATGCGCACATTCGCGAGTTCGCAGCTCGCGGCTGGAGGAGCTGTTTAACCTTTCCACACTTTCGCAGATATCTCTCTTTCTAAGTCAGTTTTTGAGATTTTTTAAACGCAAGTCATCTCCAAATTGACTTCCACACCTTCCACAGTGATTTGGGATTTTTGGGGGTACAGGGGAAAATTTGGCTAAACTTTAGTCGAGCTTTTAGCTGGCGTGGTTTTAAGTCGCGCTCTGACCATATTGCATCTTAATGAATCTCACACTAGGCGCTATTTTCCGCCCGCCGTTCTTTGAATGCCAATTTCAGACTTAAATAATCGCCGCTTCGCAAAATCACGCCGAAACGCCAATTCGCCGTACTATGAATCAGGCCCTATGTGTGCACAGCTAGTAAGTATTTTGTGGCTGCAAATATGACCTGGAGGTTTTTAATGTTCACCTGCCATTAAAGTGAATGGGGTCCGCCACGAACTTGCGGTTCGCGAACATTTGAGAAAGTTCGCCCATCACTATAAACAAGCCCCTTGTGCAACTTTTGCCACCTAAAATACTGCCCTTTGAAACAAAAGCACTTTTTTTAAAGGAAATCTTGCAGGAAAAACAAAACAAAAGCGTAGCGTGGACAGGACAGCAGCTAAAAGCAATCACTAACCTTTAATCAACCACAAAAAAATAAATAAAAAATAAGCCTAAAAAATATCAAAATAAAGCAGTAAGCCCGGGTTCACACCAGTGCGATTTGTAATGCAATTTGACAGTTCAAAATCACATGACAATTTGCACCCTATTGCCAGCAATGGAACTATTCAAATCGCCACGACTCAAGATGCAGCCATTTTGAAAAATGTTTCTGCACTATTTTTTTGCAAGCCGTAATGAAATTGGAGATCCTAATCGTACGGAATTGTGACTTTGAAATCGTGCTGAAGTAGTGAGATTTCAAAGCCACACTGGTGTGAACCAGCGCTAAAGGGTTGATTAACCACTTGCCGACCGCCGCATGACTATTTACTGCGGCGGTCAGCCCCTCACAGGCGGAGCAACGTAGTACTAAGTCGCTAGCCTGTGAGGATCTAGGGAGCGAGCGCGTGCCCCCGGAGGCGCGCTCCCGCTCCCGAGTGGTCACGGACCCCCCCGCGCATGTGACCGGCGGACCCGATATCCGCGGGTCACTCGGCGATCATCGGTGCAGAGGGAGAAAGGCAGGAGGCTATTGTAAACAAGCCGCCTGTCATTCTTCCCTGTGTATGAATGGTGATAATACGGTTCTACTATGTAGGACCGTTGATCACTGTTCATACACCTCAAGCCACAGGCAATCACAGTTAGAATTACGCCCCTAGGGACACACATAACCCCTCCCTCTCAAAAAAAGTTAATCCCTTCACTGCCAGTGTAATTTTACAGTAACAGTGCATATGTATAGCACTGATTACTGTAGAAATGTCACTGGTAACCCCAAAAGTGTCAAAAATGTCAGTCAAGGGTCCGATCTGTCCGCCGCAATATCGCAGTACCGAAAAAAATCGCAGATCGCCGCCATTACGCGTTAAAAAAAAAACAACAAAAATGACAAAAATCTTTCCCTTTGTTAGTAAACGCGATAACTTTTGCGCAAACCAATCAAAATACGCTTTTTGCGATTTTTTTTACCAAACATATGTAGCATAAAACAAATTGGCCGAAAATGTTAAAAAATTTTGATTTTTACATTTTTTTGGGGGGAATTTCATATAAAAAAAAAATTGAAAAATATTGTTATTTTTGCAAAATTGACGTTGTTTTTTTGTTTATAGCGCATGATCAAAAAATCGCACAGGTGATCAAATACCACCAAAAGAAAGCTCTGTTTGTGGGAAAAAAGGACGTCAAATTAGTTTGGGTACAGCGTCGCACGACCGCGCAATTGTCCGTTAAAATCACGCAGTGCCGAATCGCAAAATAGGCCCTGGTTATGAAGGTGGTAAAATCATCCGTGGCTTAAGTGGTTAAAAAAAAAAAAACAAATGAAAAAGAATGCGCTGTCTGTTGTCAGAAAGTAAATTCCCACGCAAATGAACCCTAAATAATAAATCCACAAGATGCAAAGCAATTCAGATATAAAAATGAACAAAAAATATTAATAAAAAATATATCTGATTGTAATATTAACATCAATATAGTGAATTAAATCAGTGTCCAGAACCCAAATCAACAAAAAGTGTCACAAAGTGTCCATGTTGTTTTCAAACATAGGGTGTAATATAACTCTAATATACTGTAAATACTGAAAAAGTATCTGATTATAATAAAACATCAATATAGTGAATGAAATCAATATCCAAAACACAAATTAACTCAAAGTGTCACAAAGTGTTATTATTGTTTTTCAATCAAACAAAGATAGATGAAAGTGCTCTGCTTCCAGTGTTTATTAATAATCAAATCATAAAGTGCATCCATGCTCCACCAGTTCTCATTAAAAACGTAGCCTCTTACCTGATAATCATGATTTCTATATTATAGGAGATCATGAACAGCATGGAATGGAGGGTCTCCTATATCCACCAGCATCCCACTACTCGGCTGCACTATGCAGGAGCAGATCGTAGGCTCAACGATAGATGTCTGAAACTCTACACATCCACGTCAGATCTTACTACAAGCTTTGGGTAGCTATCCTTTACTCTCGAAGCGTGGTGAATGTATAAAAGAAAGGGAGACTCATCGTGCAATATATTCAAAAGACATTTAATTGAAAAAAAAAAAAAAAAAACTGCACTTAGAAAAAGTGAATTAAAAACAGGAGGTAGAGAGAGAGGTCCCACTGCGGGTTCCACCACCGTGTACAGAACATATTGACGTGACGTCACAGCTCCTGTCTTCGACTGACGCGTTTCCCCATAGAAGGCAGAATACTATATTACACCTTATGTATGAAAACAACATGGACACTTTTTTACACTTTGTGTTCTGGACACTGATTTTTTTCACTATATTGATGTTAATATTACAATCAGATATATTTTTTAATAATATTTTTGCTAATTTTTATATCTGAATTGCTTTGCACCTTGTGGGTTTATTATTTAGGGTTCATTTGCATGAGAATTTACTTTCTGACAACAGACAGCACAATCTTTTTCACATGTTTTTTTCATTTCTGTCCTTTTCCAGTATTCAGAAATTTTAAAAGTGCAGCAGTCTATTCTTTGTTTTTAAACTTGAGGTTTATCCTATTCATTATCTTGCTAAAGGGTTGATTCCCCAAAGGGTTAGCAATCAGAAATAAAGTATGCTTTTGAGGTTTGTTAGCTTTGCCTAACCTTTTGCTACATCTTCCAACAACCTGACACTATGAATGCTCTGTGCCCCCCCCTTTTATAGAGAGGGGGCCCCCCAATATGGACCATTCCAAGCCAAAAGACTCAAGTTCAAACACCCTTGTAGTGCAATATTGTTCAAAAAGTCTGGGTTTTCCATGAACTCATGGTATATCTGAACCCGAAACTCATCCCTATTTTTAAGAATATTAGTGTGAATTAACTCTAGTTCAGACTAATTATTTAAGTAATTTTATAGGTTTGCAAACTTTTCTACAATATATTGATATAGATGTAAACATATGAATTCATGGAACACGTCTGGCATATCACTTTGCCTGCTATTAAGAGAAGAGCTTTAAAATCTGATGCCTTACCGGCCTTCGTTCTTGTTCATTATTTCTAAATTCACTCAGCACTGAAGAGAGTAATAGCAACCACTGAGAGAGGTTTGAACTGATTACAATCAAGAGTATATTCTTTTTGGCAAAGAAATGATCCTCAATTCAAAATACTTCATCAGGGTTAACAGGTTGCTGTATCAAATGTCCTACACAGATGTATCTTTGAGTAAAATCTGGTTATAACTGGTTCATGCAAGGGTCAAGGTAGCAGTACAGAAAAATGGGGACCTAAGTGTATGACTTTACAAAGTAGTCTAAATCTGGTTTATACTTTTTTTACATGCACACTGTATTTTTTTAGACAGGAGGAAAGCAGCAGAAAAAAATGTGGTAAAAACCACGTGTTTGCACATGAGATTGATTGCGTTTACGCATTTGATGTTAATGCATTCTTTTGGCCAGAATATTAATTTGCTCTGGCAAATAGAATTTCTTAACACACAGACATGCATAAACTCGCCTAGCGCTATGTATTTATGCACGATTATGCATTTTTTCAGCCAAAATGCTCCTCTTCAGAATGTGCAAGTGATGTTTTTTTTCTGCCTCTAAATGCCCCTGCCTCTAAACTCCTGTAAATACCTACATGTGCATGGACACATAGGTTAAAAGAGAAGTTTGGGATTTAAAAATTTAACATTTTTACTCATCTAGGTGGATGCAGCATTGATCTGATGCTGCATCCATACCCCGCTGCCTCTGCAGTGAGAACTTAGCATTCTAAAAATACTGATTGCTCAGTTCTCCCCTCTGCTTTGAGCAGAAATCCACGAATGTTAGCCAGCAGCTCTCTCTTCTTCCCTCCAGTGCTCACTGGAGTGCTGGGCTGCGGAGGAGACAGGAGGGGCTGGCTCAGGCTCTCAGTGGATCTCTGAGAGGTTGAACAAGGTGCTCATTCTGGCTTCTGGGCAAATACCAACCATATAACAAGCTGCGTTTCCCTGCGCTATGGAGCCTGTAAACACTTAATTGCAGCTGCTCCTCACCATTTGATTACTAAAAAAAAATGCGCTGTGTTTTAGTTGTTTTTTTTTTAAATACCAACCATATGATTTGGATCTCTCCCCAGCCTGGACTGGCTGAGTGACGTTGACGTGCTTTAGCCCGCTATTGGCTAAAAGTGGATCACAGGAGTACAGAACGAATTGCACTCCCATGATCCATGAGCTTTGGTCATACTTCTCCTTTAACATGGAGGGATGTTTTGAGGCACAACGAAAAAAGTTAAATGCCTGTGAAACAGGTGTTTTTGAGCTCAAGCATGCAGGAGGCCTAAAAGCTACACTGAAAGCACATATAGGATTCTATCATATCATATTTTAGAGTGATGTTTTTCAGGCATTTGACAAGTGGTTCTAATCAAGCACTCTGCAAAAGTCAAGCCCAAAGGTGCTGATTGAGTCATTTGGCTCATTTTATAGTTGAGTGTGGAGTGTTGACTTAAAAGCAGAGCAAAGCTATGTCTAATTAAAAACACTGTGTTGGTTTCTGTTCTGATTCCAGAGCAGTGTGATAGAAGTCTAAATACGTTTTTGCACACAACTGGCAAAAGTATATGATCTGACATAAGCAACTTAAATTAAAATAGAACTCAATTGTTTTGCTTATTTTTTAATACTCAGTCCTGAAAAAAGTTTTACTTACCCTCTCCATACTAGCATCCCCGCCAGTCCTCCCTGGGCAGAGCGACACTCATGTCATGCCCATTTTCCCTGTGGGGATGGGAGGGTCCTGTCAGCATGCAGGTTGGCAGACTGGGCTCACAGTACTCAAGGGGTTGAACAGTGCTTACACTTTATTACAAGAGCACCGCTCAGTCCAAGCAGGATGCCCATGCCCTATTGCTGCGGAGGAAGAAGAAGTAGCTGCTGTGACTTCACATCAGCTAGAAGGAAAAAGATATATATATAGGGCACCTAATAAAATAAGGAAATACCAACGGGGAAGGTGGGTGGCAGGTATGGGTAATAGCTGGATTTCTGCTTTTACCTAAACACTAGGGACCAATCAGTTTCTACTGAACTGCACTACACAAAGAGAGTAGGATGATGACCCCAGGAGTGTGCTGTAATCACTTTAATATTCAAATAAAGGCTGGGTCAGGTCCTTGCTTCTGTACATGTGGAAAGTAAATATAGATGTCTTAATGTATCCTAACCTATAGTAGCCCCCATTACCCTAAGGCAAGCAGGCCTCCTGGTACTTGGTTGTTCCCAAGACCTATACACAATGCTATGATAACTTGCCAAGAAAGAACAGGAGGCACAAAGTCAGTCCATGTTGCAGGTAGAAATATGGTCAATAACCAGACAATGGGTCAGTTCGGGCAGCAACAGAGATGTGGTCAGTATACAGGGAAAGTGTCAGTCCAGACAGCAAAGGATGGATACATATAAAATCAGCTCAAGGCAAATGACAGCTAGTCAGGCCCATTAGAAAACCTATAACAAGTGTCAAGTGAAGGGTCAGTGAGACTAAAATCATGTGCCTGGTGATAAAGAACCAATCAGGCTGAAGGGAGTAGAAAGCAGAGAGGGTTGTCTGACAACCAGGATGATGAGAAATTCAATTGCAAGCATACTACCCAAATTCAAAAGCCTGTGACCAATTTAGACTGGATCCTGAGATTTAGTGTCATTGCCTGGGAATCAGGATACCAAGTAGTGCAGCTGCAGGAGTCACTAGTAATGAGCTATCAAGTGGTCAGACTAGCATGGGATGCAAGACCCTCAAAAAGGGTAAGGCTTTACAGTAGAGAGAGCACAAGTAGAACAAGATCTGGCTGCACTCTCTAGCAGAGGTGCCCGAATCACAGCACTGGTTTTATAAAGTTGCAATACTTTGACAGGTAAAATAGTTCCTGTGTACCATATGTGTTTTTTTTTACTTTATTAAAGCAATCTGCCATAAAAGAAAAATGGACTACAATTGCTCAACTGCTCATACAATTGATAATTGTCTTGATACAGTATCTCACAAAAGTGAGTACACCCCTCACATTTTTGTAAATATTTTATTATAACTTTTCAAGTGCAAACCCTGAAGAAATTACACTTCGCTACAATGTAAAGTAGTGAGTGTACAGCTTGTATAACAGTGTAAATTTGCGGTCCCGTTAAAATAACTCAACACACAGCCATTCATGTTTAAACCGCTGGCAACAAAAGTGAGTACACCCCTAACTGAAAATATCCAAATTGGGCCCAATTAGCCATGTTCACTCCTCGGTGCCATGTAACTAGTTGGTGTAAAAGGTCTCAGGTGTGAATGGGGAGCAGGTGTGTTAAATTTGGTGTTATCACTCTCACTCTCTCATACTGGTCACTGGAAGTTCAACATGGCACCCTTAAGAACTCTCTGAGGATCTGAAAAAAAGAATTGTTGCTCTACATCAAGATGGCCTAGGCTATAAGAAGATTGCCAGGACCCTGAAACTGAGCTGCATCACGGTGGCCAAGACCATACAGCAGTTTAACAGGACAGATTCCACTCGCAACAGGCCTCGCCATTGGTCGACCAAAGAAGTTGAGTGCACGTATCCAGAGGTTGCTTTGAGAAATAGACATATGAGTGCTGCCAGCATTGCTGTAGAGGTTTAAGGGGCGGGGGTCAGCCTGTCAGTGCTCAGACCATATGCCACACACTGCATCAAATTGGTCTGCACGGCTGGCGTCCCAGAAGGAAGCCTCTTCTAAAGATGATGCGCAAGAAAGTCTGCAAACAGTTTGCTGAAGACAAGCAGACTAAGGAGATGGATTACTGGAACCATGTCCTGTGGTCTGATGAGACCAAGATAAACGTATTTGGTTCAGATGGTGCCAAGCGTGTGTGGCAGCAACCAGATGAGGAGTACAAAGACAAGTGTGTCTTGCCTACAGTCAAACATGGTGGTGGGAGTGTCATAGTCTGGGGCTGCATGATTACTGCTGTTACTGGGGAGTTTGGTTCAGATGGTGCCAAGCGTGTGTGGCAGCAACCAGATGAGGAGTACAAAGACAAGTGTGTCTTGCCTACAGTCAAACATGGTGGTGGGAGTGTCATAGTCTGGGGCTGCATGATTACTGCTGTTACTGGGGAGCTACAGTTCATTGAGGGAACCATGAATGCCAACATGTACTGCGACATACTGAAGCAGAGCTTTATCCCCCCCCCCCTTTGGAAACTGGGCTACAGGGCAGTAACCCAACATGATAACGACCCCAAACACTCCTCCAAGATGACCACTGCCTTGCTAAAGAAGCTGAGGGTAAAGGTGATAGACTTGCCAAGCATGTCTCCAGACCTAAACAATATTGAGCATCTGTGGGGCATTCTCAAACAGAAGGTGGAGGAGCTCAAGGTCTCTAGCTTTCACCAGCTCTGTAATGTCATCATGCAGGAGTGTAAGAGGACTCCAGTGGCAACCTGTAAATCTCTGGTGAACTCCATTCCCGAGAGGGTTAAGGCAGTGCTGGAAAATAAAGATGGCCACTCAAACTATTGACACTTTGGGCCCAATTTGGACATTTTATCTCCAAGGAGTGTACTCACTTTTTTTGCCAGCATTTTAGACATGAATGACTGTGTGTTGAGTTATTTTGAGGGGACAGCAATTTTACACTGTTAACCACTTTACCACCGGAGGATTTTGCTGTCTTACGTCTGGGCCACTTTTTGCGATTTGGAACTTTGCGACTTTAACTGACAATTGCGCGGTCATGCAACACCGTACCCAAACAAACGTCCTTTTTTTCCCCACAAACAGAGCTTTCTTTTGGTGGTATTTGATAATCTCTGCGATTTTTATTTTTTGCGATATTAATAAAAAAATGCGACAATTTTGAAAAAATAACAATATTTTTCTACTTTGACAGTTAAAAAAATATCCAATATATTCCATTTTTGTCATATATTTAGGCCAAAATGTATTTAGCTACATGTCTTTGATAAAAAAATTCTCAATGAGCGTATTTTTAACCGCTTTAAGACCGGAAGATTTTACCCCATTCCTGACCAGGCCATATTTTGCGATTCGGCACTGCGTTAATTTAACGGACAATTGCGCGGTCAAGCAACGCTGTACCTTTTGGCGGTATTTGATCACCTGTGCGATTTTTACTTTTTGCGCTATAAACAAAAAATTTTGAAAAAATAACAATATTTTTCACATTTTTGTAGATGAAATTCCCCCCCAAAAAATGTAAAAATCAAAATTTTTTAACATTTTATGCCAATTTGTTTTCTGCTACATATTTTTGGTAAAAAAAAAATCGAAATAAGTGTATTTTGATTGGTTTGCGCAAAAGTTATTGCGTTTACTAACTAAGGGAAAGATTTCTGTCATTTTTTTTTTTTTAATGAGTAATGGCGGCGATCTGCGATTTTTTTAGCGGGACTGCGACATTGCGGCAGACAGATCGGACCCTTGACTGACATTTTTTTACACTTTTGGGGGTACCAGTCACATTACTACAGTAATCAGTGCTATACATATGCACTGTTACTGTAAAAATGTCACTGGCAGGGAAGGGGTAAATTTTTATTGGAGAGGGAGGGGTTAATGTATGCCTGGTGCTTACTGACGTGTGTGGGGGGAGGTGACTGACCCTGCCTGTCACTTAGGACATCCGCCCACTTTGTATACACAAGCGGGCGGATTTCCACACTAGATCCCTGACGATCGGGGAAGAGCAGCGGTGATTAGGGATGATCGAACTTTTCAAAAGTTCGGTTCGACCAGAACACCGAACTTCCCGAAAGTTCGGCCCGGATTTCAGAACCCCATTGAAATCAATGGGACCCGAACTTCGGTAATCAAAAAACACAATTTTGAAGCCCTAAAACCCAATAAATGCCCCTAAAAAGTGCATAGAGTTCTGGGTCATTCCCCAGGGACTATTAATCACACAAAAAAAAGTTCTTAAAAAAATTGTCATTTTTGATAGAGAGACAATTATTGAAAAAATTATTGAAAAAAAAAATGAGATTTCTTTGGATTTAGTGTCTGGGGGGTCTAAAAAGTGTACCTGTGAAGTTTCAGCTCTGTAGCATAAACCAGAAAAAAAAAGTTTGTTTGTATTAGAACACTTATAGAACAGGGATATGGCTCCGCTATTTTCACACCTTGCCGGTTTTGTAGCAAGCATTTTTTGGGGGTTATTGGAGGCAGTCATAACATCAGAACTTCTGTGTAGGGGTATATATACACACACACTTATATGTATATATACACATACACATATATAGGTGTGAAAGTAGCAGAACACTATACTTGCGCTAATGAAATAATTAACACCCATATGGCTTCTCTGCTATCACACTTATATGTGTGTATGTGTATAAATACATATACGTGGGTGTGTATATATATACCCCTATACAGAAGTTCAGATGTTTTGCCTGCCTCCAAAGACCCCCAAAAAATGCCCAAAAAAACGCCTGCAATAACACACCTGGGCATTTTTTTGGGCATTTTTTTGGGGTCTTTGGAGGCAGGCAAAACATCTGAACTTCTGTATAGGGGTATATATATATATACACACACACTTATATTTATTTATACACATACACATATATAGGTGTTATAGGAGCGGAGACATATGCCTGTTAATTACTTCATTAGCGCAAGCATAGTGTTCTGCTATATTCACACCTATATATGTGTATATATACATACATGTGTGTGTATATATACCCCTATACAGAAGTTCAGATGTCATGCCTGACTCCAAACATGTCCTCAAAAAAGCCCTATAAACGCCTGCAGCAAAAAGCAGGGTAACAGGCGAGAAGCCATATCGCTGTTCTATAAGTGACCTAAGAGAAACAATCTTTTCTCTATAGCGGTCACCCTGATATGGTCGACCCGAACCGTTCGATCATCCCTAGCGACCGCCGCTCCTCCCCTGGCCCGACTCCCGCTGTAACTGAATACTGAATCGTCGCCAGACGATAACGAGCAACTGTGCCGCAGTAGCAGCACAGTGAGCAGACGTCAAGTGGTTAAACAAGCTGTACACTCACTACTTTACATTGTAGCAAAGTGTCATATCTTCAGTGTTGTCACATGAAAAGATATAATAAAATATTTACAAAAATGTGAGGGGTGTACTTTTGTGAGATACTGTATATCTGACCTCCAAAAGGATAGGCATGACTGCCAGGAGACTAGCATTTTCAGAAGGAGGTCAGCCTATATATTTTTTCTACAATGCAGGTGTCCTGAAAGAGACTTTGGGGTTGATTTTGTAATGGTAAAAAGACTGTGCACTTTGCAAGGGCAGATGCCCCGAAATACAATGCGGATGAGGGGAAGCTCTGCTGGCTTTCATCATCCAGTCATGGGCAATCAAAAATGCATTTTTTTCCTTGCATGTGATTGGATGTGATTGGATATTCTTTACAGAGTGAAGCTCCTCCTAATGTACTAACTTCCAGTGCAACTGCACTTGCAGAGCGTACAGTCCATTTGCTTTTATTAAATCGACCATATTTGGTGTCCAAAATGTAATTACAAAGAGTTTAACAGTACTTACTTGATCTTTGGTTTTTAATGAAGAAAAGCTTCAATCTTTCTTTAAAGGTGTTTTCATTCACATAAAATTCTACTTGCACTCTGCAAACAAAACATAAAAATATAAAATACACTGCAAACAATGTCTAACACATTAACTTTTCATTTAATTATTGATTGTTAGAGCTCTGCAGTATCAAGTATTTTCTTTAAAAGTTATAGTCACTAGAGAAGAGCTAAATGTCAAAACCTGAATACTTCAAATAAAATGTCACACAAATATCTTCTCAAAACTACACTTTGGTGAAAAGGATATTTTTGTAGTACCTATCTTCTTAGTTATACATTGGTCCCTTCTTTCTCTAATAACTGCTGGGCAAAACAAGCATTATGGTAACAAATCTATAATTACAATATGTGACATATAATGGTATTGGCATAATAAAAATCTATTTCTTCGAAGAATTACACTTCAGGGGGTTCTCAGTTTTCACCAAGATTATGTTTCAGCGATGCATTTGTATTTCATATTTTCCACAATTTGAATATTCCTTTCTCCACTTAAAGTAATGGCATTTGTTAGAATTATGTTCCTCACAATTAATTTTCACCCTCAAGAACCGAATGACAAAGCCTGCCATGTAGATCATGTGTTTTAATCACGTATCACTTTAAATGTGTGGGTGTCAGAAAAAAAACAAAAATTAATAAATGATTTATACAGTATTATACAGCTGCAATCACCTAATATTTTTCCCACACCTAAAAAAAATATAAAGTGACTGGTCTTTTTATAAATATGTGCAAAACATTCTTATACAAATACTGTGCAAATTCGCAAACCTACTGTAAATATCATTTATATTCCTAAGTAAAGTGTAAATTAAATAACACCTTCTCCCCTTCCAAATACTTGTATCACAGCCCAAATAACAAATAGTGCCATCTGGTGAGTCCTCCTGCGACCTCTCTCCACTAGGGGTCCTCTTTGTTTTTTTTTATATCTCTTCATAAATGTACCAGATGTTATCTCCTTTAAGATGCTCCACTCATTCCCAGTTCAGCCTCTCCATGAATATGTACAAAACATTCATCCCATAGCATAATACCATTTTTACCAAGCTCTTTATTTAGAGTTTGGCACTGTGTGTACCAGACTTAACTCAGCAGAGGAGGCAATATTGTTGCAGGACACAAATACACTTATGAAAGTATACTCAGATTGATAACACCCCACTTCAATATGTGGTATTGGGGGGCCACTGGTTTATCACACCAGTTGTTCAAAAAAATTGGCCAGTGAGTTTGGCACTGTGTGTATCAGACTTCACTCAGCAAAAGAGGCAATTTTGTTGCAGGACACAAATACACTTGTAAAAGTATACTCAGATAGGCACCAAAAATTAGCTCACATGGTTTGAACTGACAGCAAAGAACGTAGTATATGATTGCTAGAGGTACAGTAGGCATTCACAGTATACACAAGTTGGTGGCGGTCTGTTTAGGCTACAAACATGAGCTCACATGGGTTGAACTGACAGCAAAAAACGTAGTATATGATGGCTAGAGGTACAGTAGGCGTTCACAGTATACACAAGTTGGTGGCGGGCTGTATAGGCCGCAAAAATGAGCTCACATGGGTTGAACTGACAGCACAGAACATAGTATATGATTGCTAGAGGTACAGTAGGTGTTCACAGTATACACAAGTTGGTGGCGGTCTGTTTAGGCCACAAACATGAGCTCACATGGGTTGAACTGACAGCAAAGAATGTAGTATATGATTGCTAGAGGTACAGTAGGCATTCACAGTATACACAAGTTGGTGGCGGGCTGTATAGGCCACAAAAATGTGCTCACATGGGTTGAACTGACAGCAAAGAATGTAGTATATGATTGCTAGAGGTACAGTAGGCATTCACAGTATACACAAGTTGGTGGCGGGCTGTATAGGCCACAAAAATTAGCACACATGGGTTGAACTGACAGCAAAGAACGTAGTATATGATTGCTAGAGGTACAGTAGGTGTTCACAGTATACACAAGTTGGTGGCGGTCTGTTTAGGCTACAAACATGAGCTCACATGGGTTGAACTGACAGCAAAGAACGTAGTATATGATGGCTAGAGGTACAGTAGGCGTTCACAGTATACACAAGTTGGTGGCGGACTGTATAGGCCGCAAAAATGAGCTCACATGGGTTGAACTGACAGCAAAGAACGTAGTATATGATTGCTAGAGGTACAGTAGGCATTCACAGTATACACAAGTTGGTGGCGGTCTGTTTAGGCTGCAAACATGAGCTCACATGGGTTGAACTGACAGCAAAGAACATAGTATATGATTGCTAGAGGTACAGTAGGCTTTCACAGTATACACAAGTTGGTGGCGGGCTGTATAGGCTGCAAAAATGAGCTCACATGGGTTGAACTGACCGCAAAGAACGTAGTATATGATTGCTAGAGGTACAGTAGGTGTTCACAGTATACACAAGTTGGTGGCGGGCTGTATAGGCCGCAAAAATGAGCTCACATGGGTTGAACTGACAGCAAAGAACATAGTATATGATTGCTAGAGGTACAGTAGGTGTTCACAGTATACACAAGTTGGTGGCGGTCTGTTTAGGCCACAAACATGAGCTCACATGGGTTGAACTGACAGTAAAGAACATAGTATATGATTGCTAGAGGTACAGTAGGCGTTCACATTATACATAAGTTGGTGGCGGTCTGTTTAGGCCACAAACATGAGCTCACATGGGTTGAACTGACAGTAAAGAACATAGTATATGATTGCTAGAGGTACAGTAGGCGTTCACATTATACATAAGTTCGTGGCGGGCTGTATAGGCCACAAAAATGTGCTCACATGGGTTGAACTGACAGCAAAGAACGTAGTATATGATTGCTAGAGGTACAGTAGGCGTTCACAGTATACACAAGTTGGTGGCGGTCTGTTTAGGCCGCAAACATGAGCTCACATGGGTTGAACTGACAGCAAAGAACGTAGTATATGATTGCTAGAGGTACAGTAGGCGTTCACAGTATACACAAGTTGGTGGCGGGCTGTATAGGCCACAAAAATGTGCTCACATGGGTTGAACTGACAGCAAGAACGTAGTATATGATTGCTAGAGGTACAGTAGGCATTCACAGTATACACAAGTTGGTGGCGGTCTGTTTAGGCTGCAAACATGAGCTCACATGGGTTGAACTGACAGCAAAGAACATAGTATATGATTGCTAGAGGTACAGTAGGCTTTCACAGTATACACAAGTTGGTGGCGGGCTGTATAGGCCGCAAAAATGAGCTCACATGGGTTGAACTGACAGCAAAGAACGCAATATATGATTGCTAGAGGTACAGTAGGCGTTCACAGTTTACACAAGTTGGTGGCGGGCTGTTTAGGCCGCAAACATGAGCTCACATATGTTGAACTGACACCTTTTTTTACGCTCCAACATTTGAGCCACAGAAGCCTGCCTTTTTCCAGAAAAACGTGACGACGGCATCATGGAAGGTGGAATGTTGAACAACTGTGAGGAGACAGGAGAAGGAGAAGGAGAAGGGGGAGGAGAAGGAGAAGAGGCTGGACGGTGAGAGCATGGAGTGTGGCTTTGTGGGTTCTGACAGTTTTGCTCCCACTGGGCTTGGTGATGGGATTTCAGGTGCCTTCTTAAGGCGGTTGTCCTTAGGTGAGTGTTGGGCTTACCGCGACTTATGCGTTGACTGCAAAGGTTGCAGATGGCAACACTGATGTCAGCAACGAACACATTAATAAAAGCCCACACTGCGGAGCCATGTGCCAGCGTCCTGGGAGCGCCAGATGTGACTGTACATGGTTGATGGCTCACTCCTGATACATTTGCAGTCTGCTTTCTACCTCTTCTGCAATGCAAGTTTTGCCTGCCTCTCCTCCCTATCTGCCGGTCCGTCAGTCCGCCAGTTCTACAAATAATTGGCCAGTAACTGTTGTCACTGTGTGTAGCAGAGTTAACACAGCAAAAGAGGCCAAATGTTTGCAGGACTAAGATACAATCTTAGAAAAGTATACTGTTAAATAACACCTCAATTCAATATGTGGCATTGGGGGGGGGGGGGGCACAGGTTTATTACACCAGTTCTACAAATAATTGGCCAGTAACTGTTGTCACTGTGTGTAGCACTGTTTACACAGCGAGAGGCCAAATTTTTGCAGGACTAAAATACACTCTTAAAAATTTATACTGTTAAATAACACCCCACTTCAATATGTGGCGTTGGGGGGGCCCACATGTTTATTACACAAGTTCTACAAATAATTGGCCAGTAACTGTTGTCACTGTGTGTAGCACTGTTTACACAGCAAGAGGCCAAATTTTTGCAGGACTAAATCACACTCTTAGAAATTTATATACTGTTAAATAACACCCCACTTTAAAATGTGGCATTGGTGTAGCACACCATTTCAAAAAATTGGCCAGTGAGTTTGGCGCTGTGTGTACCAGACTTCACTCAGCAAACTAGGCAATATTGTTGCATGACACAAATACACTTGAAAAAGTTTACTCAGATAACACCCCACTTTAAAATGTGGCATTGGGGGGGAGCATTGGTGTAGCACACCAGTTCAAAAAATTGTCCAGTGAGTTAGGCGCTGTGTACCAGACTTTACTCAGCAAACTAGGCAATATTGTTGCATGACACAAATACACTTGAAAAAGTTTACTCAGATAACACCCCACTTTAATATGTGGCATTGGGGGGGAGCATTGGTGTAGCACACCAGTTCCAAAAATTGGCCAGTGAGTTTGGCGCTGTGTGTACCAGACTTCACTCAGCAAACTAGGCAATATTGTTGCATGACACAAATACACTTGAAAAAGTTTACTCAGATAACACCCCACTTCAATATGTGGCATTGGGGGGGGGGGGCAATTGGTCTATCACCCCAGTTATAATACATTATAAGTGCTTTTGTCACTGTGTGTAGTGTTGCTGCAGAAACGCTCAGTCTCCCCACCACAACTGTCACAATGCTGCACAGTGCACAATAATAGTACTAATACACTATAATATGCTTTCTACAAAGTATATTATACCGTGGATTACCCCCCTCCCCCACCCACCCCCCCTTTTTAGTGCACTGCACAGCAATACCAAAGAATTTGCAGCCCTTTACATGACTTTTGTGGACATTGACAAAGCGATTTCTGTGCGACTGCCGCCGATAACTAACTGTCCCTAAAGCAACCACAGGATACCTGGCCCTAATGTTAAAGAGACTGTAATAGAACGTAAAACGACATTGGAGCATTTTAAATGACTTTTGTGGACTTTGACAAAGCGATTTCTGTGCGACTGCAGCCGATATCTAACTGTCCCTAAAGCAACCACAGGATACCTGGCCCTAATGTTCAAGAGACTTAATAGACCCTAAAACGACATTGGAGCATTTTAAATGACTTTTGTGGACATTGACCAAGCGATTTCTGTGCGACTGCAGCCGATCTCTAACTGCCCCTACAGCAACCACAGGATACCTCTCCCTAAGCTAAAAATATACTAGACCTATACCGAAATACCAGCCCTGAGAAGGACTTTTGTGGACATTGACAGAGTGATTTGTGACTGCAGCAGATCTCTAACTGCCCCTAAAAAAACTACAGGATACCTGTCCCTAACCCGAAAAGAGACTGTAGAAGGGCTTTACCGAAATATCAGCCCTGGAAAGGACTTTTGTGGATCTTCACAGCACTATATGTGTCTAGCAAACTCTCCCTGATGAGCACAGCAGACCTCTCCCTACACTGGCAGAAAACGGAATGTGAAATGGCCGCCAGGTCAGGTCTATTTATAGGGTAGGGGGACTGTCCATATGCTGGAATGTTTCAATTGGCTGTCCCATTCCACCTGACGGCTGTGTCATGGGTCAAAGTTCTCCCCAATGTAAACAAATATGGCTGCTGCGAACGACGCCATGTGTCCGAAAATTTGGCGGGTAGCGAACAAGCAAAGTTCGCCGCGAACCGACCGCCGGGCGAACTGCAAGGCCATCTCTACCACCCACTACTACAAATCTTATGCCGTTTTCCTAATGCCCCATCTTCTTAGGATGAATAATTATCTTAACCACTTGCCGACCGCCGCAAGTAAATTTACTGTGGCGGTCAGCCCCTCACAGGCAAAGTGACGTTAATTAACGTCACTAGCCTGGGAGGGTCTGGGGAGCGAGCGCGTGCCGCCGGAGGCGCGCTCCCGCTCCCGCGCGGTCACGGACCCCCCCCCCCCGCGCGTGTGACCGGCAGACCCGATGTCCGCCGGTCACTCGGCGATCGTCGGGGGAGAGGGAGAAAGTCAGGCAGCTTGTGTAAACAAGCCACCTGTCATTCTCCTCGGTGTAAAAACACTGATCACGCGGTTCTACTATGTAGGTCTACAGAACTACTTCTCTAGCTTATGCTTGGTTACAGTTGGCTGACACAAAGGAAGCCACCAGACACAAATCACTCTGGGAAAAAGATTTAAATGCCACATTCTCTAATAAGCAATGGCTGCAAGCCTGTTTATTTGCTCATAAATAGGGTTGAGCAAACACAGACTGTATTGTTCGGGATCGTACCGGACTTTTGGGTTTTCGGTACCCGGACACAGACCCGAACATTTCACTGTATATTCGGGATGCAGTCCGTTGTTCGGTTGTTTTGGCGCGGTTTTAATGGCGCAGTATCAACAGCCGCAGGACAGCCATCACAGCCATGCCTACTAAGCCAGTGCAGCATGTGACCTAGCCTCTATATAAGCTGGAGTCATGTAGCGCCGCACATCACTCTGCTCTAACTACTGTAGGGACAGGTTCCTGCTGTTGCTTATTTGAGGGAGAGATAGGAGATTATTGTAGGGGCAGGCTGGAGATTGCTTTCAGGGAAAGAATAGGACACAGGACAGAAGAATGTTGTTTAATCAGACAGCGATCTACATTGATTTTATTGTGTGGGGGTGCAGTGGAGGATCTTTTTGCCCTGACCTGAGCCCAGTGCGGTGTGCAGCGGACATTTAATGCAAGCTCAGTGCATATGTGTCTGCTTAATCTGGATTAAAAAAAATACAAAAGGTTTTTTTCCTTCATATTTTACTGTGACATACAGCGTTTAGAGACTGCTGTTCTAATCTGCTATTCAAAAATCACCAATTTAAGGGAAAAATAATTATTTTTCAGTTTTTTATTCATGCGTTACTGTGACATACAGCCTTTACACACAGTACTGTTCTAATCTGCTATTCAAAAATCCCCAATTTAAGGGGACATTTTTTTGTTGTTGTTCTATTCTGCTTTTCAATAAACACCCATTTAGGGGAAAAAAAATGAAATTGCGGCCTAGTCTGCATATGTTACTGTGAGATACAAATACATGGAGAGTATACACCGGGCCTAGAGTCTATGGTGTCTGTGTATACTTGACACACTCCGTCTGGAGACTCATCAGTATATCAGACAGCCTCTACTAGGTCATGGGGAGCCACCGCAGCCAAATAGCAGTAACAATATAAAAAAGGATGGGGGCTATAGAACAGCTCCGTAGGAACGGCTGCATTAAGGGATGCTCACACCAACTGTGTTAATTTGAAAAAATCTTTATTGAAGAGCAAAAAGACACAATGTCTAAAATGCCCCCTTTGGGGGAACAGTGTACAAAATATAAAGGTATCAATGGTGAAAATGTTCAACAAACATAACAATCAACATGAAACAATGACTCACACACATAAAGCCGGCCACACATACACTCCGGAGGTACTGACCAACAGAATGACATACAGGCTGCATACGTTCCTAAACGGAATCTATGGATGCTGCTCTGTTATGAGCCTGTTGGTCGGCATGCCACAATAGAAAAAATTGCACCACAAAGTAGTAACTTAGTCACTTCAACTGGATTTGTCATCACGGTGTAGTACACATATTGCATATAATATATGCCTAATTGGTCAGCAGGCTACTAATAAACCAAGTCCCTGAATAAAATTAGAGTTCAGAAATTCAAAATTCAAAAAGGGATGAAAAAATAGGAAAAACCAATAATTTTTCATTCAAAAGCAGTACGTGTCATTCTTGAACTCATATAGATTGTGATAGTTTTTGGGACTCTGCAACTTCAATTGAAGTCCTCAAAGACTGGAATGCAGTTGGAGGAATATCTGTGTGTCACTGCTGACGAGCTGGATGTAATTTCAGTGCATTAAACTGAATAGTAATAAATGACTCCTAGTGGGTGACAAAGGAAGTCCACTTTGATTTTAGGGGTAACGGGGTCAGGCCAACATGATCACCTTGCCACAATGAAAGTCTCTCCTTATTTAGAACCAAATACGGGAGCCGGGGAGAGACGCAGTATTGTTTGCTAACTGCGCAGGCTCACACCACTTCAGGGCTGTGTCTGGTATGATAACATAATAATAGACATTTAGTCGACCACAAAGATATGGGTATCAACTAGTTATTTAGCACAGACCTGCCGGTGTTCACTGCCCTTTCTCTATCCCCTTTTTCCAAATGAACTGTGGCTCACCGTAAGTTCTCCAGGCTGAAAAGAGCTGCTCAAAGACGGGAGACCGCTGTGACCCCTCCGTGGGTGAAATGAGCATGAAGGCCCAAAGTTTTCGTTCCGCTATCAGCGTACCACGAGGAGGCAGCATGTACCGTACATCGCGGACTTATTACGCCATTCACAGGAGCTGGAACGCATCGGTGGCTCTTCCGGGTGTTGTGCGGCCGGCGTGTGACGTCAACGCGTTTTGCGTGCGTGACGCACGCTTCTTCAGGTCCTGAAGAAGCCGAGGATTGCAGGGCGCATCAGTTTGCCTCCTGTTGCTAACTCCTCCTACTCCGCTTCCTCATCCTCATCCTCTACTGCCTCCACATCCGGTCAGCGTAACACCTTCACCACCAACCTCAGCACAGCCAGGGGTAAACAACAGCAGGCAGTTTTAAAACTTGCCTGTTTGGGGGAAAAACCCCACACCACGCAGGAGTTGTGGAGGAGCATGGAACAACAGACCGATGAGTGGTTAGTGCCAGTGAGCCTCAAGCCCAGCCTGGTGGTGTGCGATAATGGGCGAAATCTCGTAGCAGCTCTGGGCCTAGCCGGTTTGACGTACATCCCTTGCCTGGCGCATGTGCTGAATTTGGTGGTGCAGAGGTTCCTGAAAAAATGACCCCGATATGTCAGAGCTGCTGCAGAAAGTGCGGGCCGTCTGTGCGCACTTTCGGTGTTCTCACCCTGCTGCTGCTCTCCTGTCAGCGCTGCAGCATAACTTCGGCCTTCTCGCTCACCCTCTCATATGTGACATGCCCACAAGATGGAACTCCAGCAGCAGCAGGCAATAGTGGAGTTTCAGCTGCAGCACGCACGCGTGAGTCGCTCTGCAGAACAGCACCACTTCACCACCAATAACTGGGCTTCCATGCGAGACCTTTGTGCCTTTTTGCACTGTTTCAAGTACTCCACCAACATGGACAGTGCCGATGACGCCATTCTCAGCGTTACTATCCCACTTCTTTGCCTCCTTGAAAAAAAACGCTTCGGGCGATGATGGAAGAGGATGTGGCACAGGAGGAGGAGAAGGAGGAAGAGTGATCATTTCCAAGGCTTTCAGGGCTGTCATTCATAAGTGGCTCCGAGGGTGGGTTCCTGCACCCACAAACGCCAGGTACACAATTGTCCAGCAAGGGCACCATTCTGGAGTAAGATGAGGTGGAAGATGAGGAGGAGGAGATGGAGGAGGAGGAACCATGTTCACAGCAGGGTGGCACACAGGCCAGCTCGTGGCCATCACTGGTGCATGGCTGGGGTGATACAGAGGACACCTACCACAGAGGACAGCCTTTCGTTGCCTCTGGGCAGCCTGGCACACATGAGCGATTACATGCTGCAGTGTCTCTGCAACGACCGCCGAGTTGCCCACATTCTAAGTTGTGCTGATTACTGGGTGGCAAGACTCCTGACAGGGACATAGGGTTTCCATGGTCTGCCTAGCCAGAAGGCCTGGCAGACCCCGTTCTTAATGGTAGCTGGAGCCACCTCGAATACTAGGTCAGGTGGGCTCTCCCGAACAGAGACCCCCCCCAGGGCAGAGGAGGAAGCAACCTAAGGGCCACACATCTAACCTTCCAAGCCCCCATCACTCCAGCAGGTTTGCATAGCCGTGACCCAACTTTGGTCAGGCCGGATGACAGCACAGCGCCCCCACTGGATAACTGATAACAACAGATACTACACTTGATCTAGCCAAAAGGTCAAGCAGCGAAGCTGTTGGCATTCCCATCTGACAGCGGGGGCACAGTGGAAGCATAAGGCGAAGGCAGAGGAGGAGGAGGTCGTCAACGCAGCCAGGGCACCGCCAGCACCTCAGAAGGCAGGGTTAGCATGTATGAAATGTGGAAAAGCTTTGTCGGCACGCCACAACAACCAGAACTACCAGCTGTTTTTTTTTTTTTAAGCCCGTGGTGTGTGAACACACTCAGACTATCACCCAGTGGGTGCATAAAAAAGTGCACACCAAAAAAAAAGCGAAACACAAAAAGTGCACAGGGTGTACACATGGTCCCTGACCCTGATCCCCAGGGGCGCAAGGCTCCTGACAGGGACCGGGGTACTTACACTGGCTAACCTGGCCAAAACCAGGCAGCCCCGTTCTTTAGGAGGTCTGCTGAAACAGACCACCCCAAGTACTAGGTGGGGCTCTCCTGAAGAGAGACCCCATGAGAGAGGGCGAACCAAGCCAGAAGGCCCTATCCACCCCCTCCCAAGACTTTCAGGGACAGGCCCAAAGACCTACACCCTACTAATCACGCTGTGCAAAATAAAGTGTACCGCCACAATAAAAAACACAAAACGTGAGTGCCACGTTGCAATACTATAGCAGGCCCTTGGCCAGGAATAAAAAAATCCTCTGGACCTGACTCCTGACCAAAAGGCCCGGCCCTAGAGGCAGGTGTGAAAAACGTGTGTAGTGCAGTGTCCTTGGTGCAATACTCATAGTGTTGCCATCCACCGTGAATTATGGCACCCCTGGACTGCCACTCCAGGGGCACATACACCACAGGCTTTTCAGAATCCCTGGCAAGACCAGTGCAGCCCCGTCCCTACCAGAAGGCCTCAGAACTTAGACAGCTTTGGGAGAGCCCGGCCCACAACCAGGGACACATACCTTTCCCAAGGCCAGACTCAACCCAGAAGGGGAAAAAAGCCCCCCCCACTGCCATCACCGTTCCTTACCATATACCATATGCCATATACAGTTCCTTACCGTTCCTTACGTACTATACACGTACTGAATGACGGGTCTGCCCCCTTCAACTTCTGGGTCTCCAAATTGGGCACATGGCCTGAGCTTGACCTTTTTTTATGCCTTGGAGGTGCTGGCCTGCCCTGCAGCCATTGTATTATCTAAATGTGTATTTAGCATGGCTCGGGGCATTATCACAGACAAGCGCAGCCGCCTGTCCAGAGCCAATGTGGACAAGCTCACGTTCATTAAAATTAACCAGGCATGGATCCCACAGGACTTGTCCATACCTTGTGCAGAATAGACATGTATACCGGCCTTACCCAGCCATTGTTGTATTTTTGATCTTTCTCACTCTTTTGGGGTGTACCCTAAAATTAAAAACAAAAATCAGTATTGGCTACCTCGTCCTCCTCCACCGCCGCTTCCACCTACACCGCCACATCCACCGCCACCTCAACCTCCTACTCCATATGGGCCTCGTCCTCCTAGATCAAGATGATTCTTTTTTATTTTTATGTTTTTTATGTTATTTTAAGTTATTTCCCTATCCACATTTGTTTGTAGAGCCCTTGCCATGCTCTTAACAAGCTTTTGCTGCCATTTGCAGCCCTCTAGACCTTTCCATGGTTTTTTTTTAGAGCCATTTTAGTGCTCAAAAGATCGGGTCACCATTGATTTCAATTGGGTTCAGGATCGGGGTCAAGTTCGGGTTAAGTTCGGGTTAAAGTCAAGTTCACGAACTTAAAGTCAAGTTCGGGTTAAGTTCGGCAGGACCCGCCAAATCCGGACATCCAGGTGTTCGCTAAACTCTACTCATAAATGCTCCATCAATACATGTCTACAAGAGACATCTTAAAAAAAACTTCTCACTCACTGGTATAACACACCAGCAAAACTGCACAAATGGTTCCCAGATGTGGAGGACAGATGCTGGAGATGTGGACAAGAAGGAGGCACATTAATACACATTTGGTGGGATTGCCCAATTATCAAAATTTTTTGGCATCAAGTCACCAAACTGATAAAACAAATAACAGCTACCACAATTGACCTGTCTGCATGTTGACTTCTTCAATATCTCGAACTGCTCTATACATAAATATAAAAATTGCTTAACTAGACACATGCTTACTGCGGCTAAATCTTCAATTACAAAACACTGGAAGTCAGACTGAACGTAAAGTTAAGTAACCCATTCACTATGCTCTAGTGGGAGTGCGTTACTTCCAGAGCTCTGACATTAAGGACATGTGGAATGGAAAAATATGCCGGCAAAGGTTAGTAGAGATTACATAGATAAATCCCTAGATAGATAGATACAGTCGCATTTCTAGAATAATATTTTAGTTACAATAAAGTAATAACAAAAGGGAATATAGGTATATACCATTAACTTGTTATTTATCAAAGATGGTATCCCTTCCCTTTACCATACAGGTGTCTCTCACATCCCCTTCGAAGTCAAACTGAAATGCCGTTTTGAAATGGTGAGAGTTCAGTGTGAACCTAGGCTGAATCCACAATTCCAGAACCATATGCGGTAGGCTTGTGTATAAACCATTTACCCACTTTCGCTAACCATGCTTTCTTTCTTATAAAGTCATAATTATGTTCAGTCAAAAGAAAATACACTTTTCATTACAAAAATGCAGCTGCCTCCACATACCTTTCTTTTGCTAATAGGTATAAAGGCTTTTTCTTAATGCTTTAGGCATAAAGGGTGGTCAAATGAAAAGAAAAATAATTTAATATTGCAAACTTTATAATATCACTTTTTTGGATATCAATATGCTCAGTCTGTTTTCTTCAGCCTCTGTAAACAAGTGTAAATTCACACATAAAAAGTAATCATATGGCCTGTTGAGTTAAGCACAGGAAAAAGCTGCAGCTCAGCTCAAACCCTCAATTCCCAGTGATTTCTTTCAAAGTGCAGATTACAGCTGATTAAAAGCCTTGCTTTTACGTCTTATCACCTGCCATGCTGCTTTCATGGAGTCAGCTTTAATTATGAAAACGACATGTCTAATGTCCCTATGGATAAATAAAGTGCTGCAAGCAGTAATCCTTAGGATTGAAAAATAAAAACAGTGAACAATACTGGCAGCATTACAAGCATAGAAAGGTCTCAAATTATATCATACATTTTTAATGGAAGTTAAAAACCTGCTTAAGAGAACTAAATGCACATTATGGTTTGAAACGATCAGAACACTAAAGCTTAAACATAGGCTAAGTGTAAAAATGATCATATTTTGTATCAAGTAATTTCCAAGGTTAAAGAGACCCTGTGAACACACTGAAACAAGTAACCTGTAGCACTCTTCATAAGAATAGGACCCTGTCAAGTGAATGCTGGAATCTATGGCCCAAAAAAGACATGCAGAGGGTATCATCACTTTTTCCAGTGGTCTTCTGCTGCTCTTCCCAATTACTGACTTACCATGCCTTGTTTCTCTGCATGAAGGTGGCCTTCTTGGTAGAGGCAGGACTTTGCTTCTTCATGCCAGATGTTCCAACAAAAAATAATATTGCCAAATCTCTCTTTAAATCTCTTCAGACTATCTTCATATATTAGAAAATACGGGACAAAAAATGTCTGTTGCCAACATTCCTATATGTACCAACCATGTGTTCCTAACTCCATTAAGCTTTTCAGGCAACTAATACTGACAATGTATCATAAAACAAATACATACATTGTCAATACTGGTTGCCTAAAAAGTCCCAGCGGAGTTAAGAACACATAGTTAATTTCCTCAAACTTGCAATTATAGGCAGTAATGCCTGACATCCCACACTGCATTTATACAGCTATGAGGCTGTAGGCACAGGAATGCCTAGGAAGTTTTACATACCAGGAAGTGCAATATTATAGTTCAAGAAGAATTCCAGTTTAGAAGCAAATCTTTTAGGGTACTATTTAAGCACAATTAGTATTTCTAGATGTTAACTATGTTGTAGCAAATGTTGAATTTTTGAGTTTAGATCGACTTTATACTTTTTTGACCAGTGGACTGTTAAACCTTTTTCTTGAAGAGCTCAGGGTACTGCTGTTATCTGATACTTCCAGGCTTGATGGACAGCTTGTCCTCGCTGAGCATTGTGGTTTCTCCTACTGACCCATGATATTGAGTCCTGTAGTTATGAAGAGTCAGCAAAGAAAAACAACAGTGGCTTATGCTGTTCCTCTTACCTAGAATCATCAGATAACAGTAGCACCCAGAGTTCTTCAAAAATGCAAATGTTTTACAGCCCAGCACCCAAAATGCATATATAATATGGCCCTGAACTAAAAAAAAATAAAGATCTACTACATCATAGGTAACATCTAGAAATGTTAATTATGCCTAAGCAGTACCCTGAAATATTTACCTTTTAATTGGAACGACTGTACTTCCTGGTATGTGAAGAGCTGTAGAAACTCCTCTGCAGCCTTGTAGCTGTATATATGCAGTATGAGATCTCTGTTTCTTCTGTAGTTAAGCTTCAGATCATTAAAGCGGATCTTTACTGCAATTGAGCTTTAAAAGATGCAACCTAATTAATTTTTAATATCCAAAGCAACAATTAAAAACACCCACTAGCATGTTTGGCCGTGGCCGTCTTGAATAAGGGCAAATGATGCAAGTATGCATACAGGAAAGACTCCTGGAATGTATGAAATTAATTTGCCTAGACAAGAAACCAGGAAGTAGCTAATGAAAGGTAAAAATAAAATAAAAAAGTTTAAAACAAGTAAATTTAATATACTTTCCTCTCTATTTACTAATGCTAGTAGCATGAGGATTAAAAATAATCAATGTTGATTGGAAGAGTGAAGTTCCACTTTAAAAAAAATATGAACTCCATATGCTAAATATGTAGCCAACAGCTGTACTCCACTCCAATCCCAACCTGCAGTGCAGCCCTACCAGTGACAGTGAGAACAGGAGGGGAGAGAGAGCCGGGACAAAGAGCAGCTAGTTGGAAGTGCAGAATGATAAACCGGGGTGGGTGCGATGGAAGCCCTGCAGGTACAGTAAATCCTGGCTTGCAGCGAATGCCCCTCTATCCTTTCCCCATACAGCTGGGGATCTGTTGTGAAAGGACAGGTAGAAGCTCCACTCTCGTCCAGATGAGGCCATCCCCACTGTTGGCTCAGCTAGTGGGAGAACAGACAGCATGTCATGAACAGATGTGTGTGTGTGTGTGTGTGTGTGTGGGGGGGGGGGGGGGGATACAGTGGGGAATTGGGATGGAGGGGGCTACAGTGATAAGTGCTGCTCACCTAATCAATAAAAACGTTGAATATGCTGTCAAGTTTATTGTGCAGTGCTTTGTGTAAAATGGGAAACAGATGTGTGTGGGGGTACAATGGGGAACAGATGTGGGGGGTACAGTGGGGAAAAGATGTGTGTGTATGTGTGGGGGGGGTACATTGGGGAACAGATGTGTGGGGGTACAGTGGGGAACAGATGTGTGGGGGGATACAGTGGGGAACAGATGTGTGTGTGTGGGGGGGTACAGTGAGGAACAGATGTGTGGGGGGGGGTACAGTGGGGAGCACATGTGCAAAGGGGCACATTGGGGAACAGATGTGTGGGGGTACAGTGGGGGAAGATGTGCAGGGGTGTAGATTGGGGAACAGATGTGCAGGAGGGTATCACATCAATGCTGGATCACCAGTGTTCCTCCCTCCTTTCCCCATTCCCCTCTGCACCCAAGGGAGCCATAATCCCACACAATAGGAACTTTAACAAAATATAAGTCAAAAGGTAGGGGAAAGAATTTTTATTTTTTTGGAGGAGGGATCCGGCAACAGGGAGCAGCTGAGGAACCTTGCACAGACACAGAATTTTTTTTAGAAGTGGGGACAGTTTGCGGCAATTGGGAACATGTCCAGAAGGTTTAAAGCCTGGTACACACTGCTATTTTTGTTTTTGTTTTTTTTCAACCCAGCGGGCTGAAGGAAAAAAAAACTGACAGCTCAGGTTGGAGCCGCTGTACTAACAATCCAATGTTAGTACATTGATCTCACTTGCTTTTCTATTGTGTTCTGACAGGGGAATGACATTTGGCCCCTGTGTAAGGGGCTTAAGGCTGCTTAGAAAGCCACCTTAGGGTGCCAGGATGGGGGGCGGTAAAATGCACTCTTGCCTAAGTAGACAAAAATTGCACCAGCCCTGCAGTCATAGTCATGCTGCCATTAGCTCACACACAGTCTTCTTTCACGGCTTTATCAAAGAATAAATATAACTCACACATTTTTATGATTTATGTGTTAATGCCATATTTGTTCTAACTACACTTCTCTTAATACTGTTTGTTTCTCTGCATACAACTTGGCAACGTAATACCAATTTCAATTTTCTTTTTAATAATAGTGGAACTAATGTAACTTTGCTTTATCTGCTATGTTACCTATTTGTATGCCTTATTAATAATTTTCTTACTTCTAATAAATAGTGTTACTTATTCTATCTGGAACTGGCATTTAATAAAAACTATGAGGAAAAAAAAGCTTGCCCATTGAAGTCCTATCAGCCTCCATAACAGAAGTGAAAACAGTAGATGTTCAGAAGTGCACTTCTGCAGAAAAGTCCAGTATTCTTAAAGATTCCATTTTTTAATGCTTGTGTTACTAAAAATTTCTTGTTTTAATTGGCACATTGAAATCTATGAACACTGCTAATATTTTAATTACAATAAAACATCTCTTTTAAATAACAGCAAATAAAAAAGCTTCTCAATGCAGAAACTTGTAAGGATTAATCAAATTTGCCAAGTAAAGAGCCATAAAAATTGTATGTATTTACCTTGCTACCTAATTGTCTCTAAAGATGAAAATTAACATAACCCAGAAACCACATCTGCTACAGGTTCATTTTCTGAAGCTTTAAATGTAATATCTTATTGAAGAGATAGCTGGGTTTCAGGGAATATTTGCATATCAACAGCTGTGATTAATTATGTATTAAACATGCCTCATTGTCAATGGGATTTATGCAGATAAATTTCAATCTCTAGGATGAGATTACTGTGTGGTATGTACAATTCAAAGCTATTAGGTCTCTGAAATGTGATATACCAACTTTACGGAAATGGCATGTTTAAAATTTCTTAATAGATTTTGTTCACTGTGGTAATGAAAAATGGTCCATTATAGGCAACAACTGAATTTTTTCATTGTTTTTCTCTGGTCAGTCACTATGCAACCACTCAATCATGCTAAAATGTACTGTAGGTCATCTGTTCATCTACAAGGTGTGTTTTGATTCTGATGTCTCATGGAAAGGGGCCTTTCAATAATTTTACATTGTTTAAAACATTGTTATCATGCATATATATAGTGCGTTCTACAATTGAAAACATATTTACTTAGTCGTTATCATTGTCCTGTATAACACTGTTGGGGGCCATAGATGTTAGATGTTCATTTTCTGATACCTCTGATATTGGTAGGATCAGATGATCTGTCTTTGAGGCACCTTTGCTCTAAAACCAATTTTGATGACCCCCACTGAATACTACCATTGGAGAAGAAACATTGCATGAACTTGAAGTTCAAAACGATCAATGAAATAATTCTTTCATGCTGGCCAAAGTCTTTAACCCTGACTTGGTGCTCAGCCAAAACACTTAAAGTCTTTGTAAAGTCTCATTTTTTTTTTTTTTTGCTATTAAAATACCAAACATGTTATACCTATGTCCTCTGTGCAGTGGATTGTTTTGAACAGGGCAGTCCAAATCCTCCTCTTCTTGGGTCCCTGAATGGAACTCCTGGCCCCTCCCTCCTGTTGAGTGCCCCCACAGGAAGCAGCTTGCTATGGAGGCACCTGAGCCAAGCCGCAGCTCCATGTATCGATTCAGACATGGAGCCTTGGTTTGGCCCCACCCTCTCTCTCTCCCCATTGGCTAAGTTTGATTGACAGCAGCAGGGGCCAATGGCACCACTGCTGCATCTCAGTCAATCAAGAGGGAGAGTCCTGGACAGCCAGAGACATTCATAGACATCGCTGGATCAAGAGGGGGCTCAGTAAAGTATTAGGGGGGACTGCTGCACACAGAAGGCTTTTTATCCTAGAAAAACACACAGAAAAATCTGGCACTGAGAACTGACATATAAAGACCAAAAAAATAAAAATAAAAAAATTAAAAACTAATGAAAACTAATAAATAAAAAATAAAAAATAACGGTGGATAGAAATGTTATTGAAAAAAAATGACCATAGGTCTTGTCAGGGGTGCAGCTGACCCATACTTAGTCCAAATGAGATAACGACACAAACAACAAAAATGGGAAAAAAAGTGCTCCTCCCGACCAAGGACAAAATGTGCTTAAAGATTAAAAGTACAAAAGTCACAGTTTATTGAAAACATCACAAATAAATGATCCAAATAGTGAAATAAAGAATGCTGGCCACCATGTGGAACAACATGGATGGAAATGAGCAGGACCTTAGCAGGAGCCAATGCCGGTGGCAATATGCTGTGAGGGAGGTGACACCCCCAATGGGGGATGAGATGGAAATCGTGCCTGGCAGAGATGGAAGAGAAGTCAAACAGAGGGACACCACATCAGTGGAAAGAAGCCTGTAAGTGCCGACCAGCACTGGGGAGGCAGTACACCAGAAGACACTCCTGTAAACAGCCGGCGATATTACCAGAGCCTGAACGTCGGTGTGAGCCCTGAGAAGAGGAGGATCTGGGCTGCTCTGTGCAAAACCATTGCACAGAGCAGGTAAGTATAACATGTTTGTTATTTTAAAGTAAACAAAATGAGGATTTAGTAACACTTTTAGACTTCCATATAGCTGCATTTACTTTTTTTTTTTTTTTTTTAAGATCCAAGACACATGCTTTATTGAGTAAAAACTTACAAGATCCTCCTTTTGTTGCAAGCATAAAAATTTCATCATGACATCATGACATCACTAATCGTGGCTCCTCCTCCCATACACGTTATGTCCTACGGGACTTCTTCAGCGGGGTTCCCATCGTTGCTATCTAAAAAAGGAAACACTCTCTCTATCTCCAACCTTCATGCTTGATCTGTCTTCTGGGGCCCCTCTGCATCTCTCCTTCTCCTGTAACTTCCGGCTAGGTCCCTAGGCACTCTGTGCAACAGGTCCAGTCCCAAAGAGTGGTGAACCGGAGGGGCCAAGGTCTTAACCCCCTCTCCACTACCAGAATGGCAATCACTTCTGCCATGTCACCCGTCTCCTGGCTGATTAGCTGCCTTTGATGTGACAAAGATACTGTAATTCTTAGCAACAACACATTAAACTCCTATCCCCCCCCCCCCCAAAAGGCGTGATCACTCTAGCAGAGTAACAGGCTACATTTAGGCAGTATTTCCCCAGGGCTCGAAAAAGGGGCTTGGAGGTGTCCCTTTTTTACTGTTGGTTGACCTGTAAGGGTGGCAACTTTGCGCCAGCTCTCAGGTCAACATGAGGACACAAAAAAACATCAAAACATCATAACATTTGGAGCCTGGCCAGCTCAACTAATGTGAGGAAATGAGCACAACCAGGAAAAACAAGTGCTTACACATAAAGGCACGTTAACTCCTTATAGGTCGCTGCCTACAAGCTACTTATCTTTCTGCTAGAAGGTTTAAAAGATCGTAAACTGAGCCACACATGCACAGCTCAGTGTACACTCTTAGCATATCTTGGTGCCAGAATGAATAACTCCAGGTGTGCATGTGTGCAAGTTGCATCACCACTGGACAGCTATTCAAGATGCCTGAAGATGCCAAACATGGCAAATTTGTCAGCCACAATGAGGGAGCTCTCAAACACGGTAAGTGTAAGTACAGTACAAGGTAAGTGCTACGATCTCTGGAGTTAAGTGCTGCAGACTTAAAGAGGAACTAAACCCTCCTATCCTTTTTAGCCATGGAAGCTGCCAGCTTAACTTAACTTTTCTCTTAACTCATCATTTTAATGTCCTCTGGGCAAAACTTTTCATCCATCCAGTGTTTTTTTAAACCTTGTGAGGCAAAGTTTTGCTTATCTAAGGCCAGCCATATATGAAGCAAATTTCTATCCTGTAAACACGGGTTAGCTATTTTGTAAATCATTTTTTACATTTTTTATATTTTTTTTTTTTATCTTCCTTTTCTGGTGTTCTCACAGGTAGAAGTTGATTTATTCAGCTCCATCCAGGTTGCTTCCTCTCCACACTGCTTCTTTTTTTATGGAAACGTTTTATTGAAAATTGAAGAGAGAATAACAAATGAAGAGGCATCAAATCAAGGTGGTACAACATTGCACATCGGAAAGTAAAATAACGTACACCGCACACTTGACTCGTATACAGTAAAAGGCAAACAAAATATACAAAAACATAACATAACTAGGTAAACCAAGCAATATTAAATTAAATGTCTATGAGAAAAAGACCACATTACATAGGTGTATATAAGTAGCACAAGTGAGTACCCAAGTTACAATAACCAGAAAACAAGGGTGGTTTGCAAGAGAGGACTGCTGCCAAAGGCAGAGGACCTCTCAAGTAGGTTAGAAAGAGAAACGTGTCAAAGAGGGAGGTGGGATGCACCCTGCCCCAACCCTTGGAAGCCATGAGAGGAATCATGGGGAGAGCGCAAAAAGATTGCTAGGTAGACTACCCCAGGAATGGACACCCCCAAGGGGAACTAGCTGTGTCCAGGTCCGAGGGGCAGCCACCCGTTAGAAGCAATAAACAGTGCCCCGTATGATGATGGGACAGGGGGAAAACAGGGAAAAACCAAGGGGGAAGGGTTAGCGGCACAGAGAGACAAAAGAGGCGGACTTCTTACTGAAAAGAGGGGGTAGAGGGGAAAGGGATAGAAAGAGAGGAAGAGAAAGGAAAAAAAAAGGGGGGGAGGGGGGGCAGATGGGGTACAGCTGTACGCCAATCGGCTTGCAAAAAGCAGGAGCATTCTCAGTAACTTAGTCTATGCACCATACAAAATCTCCACACTGCTTCTGAGATCCGCTGTTTTGACTTGCTGGCTCCACTCTTACTAATGAAATCCCACGCAGGATGTAACACGAGATGGAGACACAGTCATGATGTCATCCCACGACCATTTTACCAAGTGGTAATATGTTTGTCACATTGAGCTTTCATCCCAGCACTTGAGTGTGCCTTATTTTGTAAGTGGTGTTTTATTATTAGCAGGAATAAACATTTTAAAATAGAGTGCACAATTGATTTTCTTTATCTTTTATGGGCGTTCCCATATGTTCAAGCTTCTGAGTGGAGGAGAGTAGTATACTGTTTGAAGTCTAACCCGTGAAAGGGTAAAGTACATTTGACCTACTGTTGGCTCAGTGGTTATATTTTGAAGGAGAGCAGCCACTCACTATTTTGATAGGGACGTTTGACACAACGGGTGTTATTTCATGAAGAATATTTTCACCACTAAATACACGTTGGTGATTGGACCTTTTGTTGTGAAGCTTATCTATGAATTGTTTTCGATTTATGGACATTTATTTAAATTATTTGGTTGTGCTGCACTAGCTAGAAATCACAATATATCTCTAGAATCTTTCCATGTGGGTAATAAGATAAATCAGCACAGTTTTCAAACTTTTCTTTTAACAAACTTTTTTCATCTATTCCTACAGCATTAAAATCCTGGATGTCACTGTTATGCATGCACAGTGGCAAAATACAATGTACTATACAGTAGAGTCAAAGAACGGATACATGGTGGGTTGCTATATAATTGAGAATGAATAATTTAATAATTTTGAATTTATACCTGAATAAGCCAGAAGCCTACGCTCTATTAGAGTACTTAATTTAATTAACATTCTGTAATTGAATTGGCATAATACTGTATTCCTAATCCGCCCACCTTTGCTTGTTTTTTTAATGCTTTATATTTAGTCTGCTAATTTCTATTTCCCAAAACAGTAAACTTTATATATTTTTTTTTTTTTTTCATGGTTGCCATTTTTCTGCTGCAGGATACATTGAACATACAGGTGAAATACTGTAGTACAGCATATTATGAGATATGTCCAATGCAAACTGTAAACTAATTTACATAGTATAATTACACCACTTCAAAGCACCTGCGTTGCTGGCTCTGAGACTGTTTATATGATTTTGGAAAGTGTTTAGAACATCATGCTGACATTTTCATTGATGACTACATCTGTTCTTGTTTATGATCAATCAATCACAAGTACTAAACCTTTCAAGATTGTGTTTTTCTAAGAATGACATCAGTATTCTAACTTCTTAAAAATATATTGTGGAACAGCAACTCCAAATGCACATGGTTTTTAAAGGTCTCATAAATTGGGTATAATAAGTTCATTTTTGGTGTAAAATGTGGCTTTAGAAATTACTATACTATTACTATACTATATTTTATCTAGAAAATAAATATGGCATCTTCCTCCCAGTATTCCTAAATTTTCCTCCACTTACTTTTAAATTGAGCTATTATATCTCTGGTGTAGTTTCAGGTATGTCTTTATTTAATACTCAACACAAATGTTTTGATTATATGCTTGCTGTATTAACAGGTGGAAGCCTACAATAGCATTAAAGAAACCTCTGCCTGTATTCCAAAACGTAGTTTGAATTTCTTCCACAGGCTATTGGAAGTACAGATGCCCATATGTATTTTAGCATGTTATAGCTTTTGTAAAGTAAACATTTATCTATGATAAGATGGGAAAAAATCAAGAGCAAAAAAGAAAATGAGTTTTGTTATTATATTATTAATTGCCTGGGATTGTTTTCCATTCTGTACATAATTATTCATTTCTATACTTAGATCAACTTTACTATATGATAGATTTGTAATGCTTTTAGGTGGATTCCAAATTAAAATAAGGATGCTGTAATTTCGACCCACACTGGTAAACCCTAACTAAAATAAATAAATACAATCTAAATACAAAGCTCCTTTAACCACCTCCTTCAAAAGCCTATTCTGACTAGGGATGATCAAACGGTTCGGGTCGACCATCGGTTCGACCCGAACATTGACTGTTCGAAATTCGGCCGAATTCCGAACTTTTTTCTGAAAAAGTTCGGAATTCGGAAACCAGAACTGACCAAAATGCAATGGGACAGGAACTGGGCTTTAAAAGCCCGTGATTGGACCAGAACCATCAGTAAAAGCCAATTGAGGGGGCAGGAGAATGCTAGGAATGTGATTGGAGTGACTAGGGGGTCCAGAGGCCAATCATTAGTGAATACGCCCCCCAGTATATAAGATAGCCCCGCCAAATCTCTACCATTTTAATACAGGGATGTGGAAGAGAGTGGAAGCAGTTCTGTTACTTCTGCGTCAAAGTGTCATTTAGCAATTATTAGTGTGAGGAAAGGGATATCTAGTGTAGTTAGGGTACTCTTTTCCACTATAGTTAGATTTAATAATCTAGTTTCTGTAGGGAAAGTGTTAAGTGTCAGGGGACAGTAGTGTAGTGTAGGGTTAACTGACTCTGACTGCTATGGCAGGGTGACAAAACCCTTCCATGTCAGGGTGACCGCTATAGAGAAAAGCTAGTTTCTCTGAAGTCACTTTCGCTGCAGTAATATGGCTTTGCCCCTGTCAGCTTGCTTTTTGGCTGCAGGCGTCTATAGGGATTTTTTGTGTAAAATACTTATAAGTATGTGTGTATATATACCACTATACACAAGTTCAGATGTTTTGCCTGCCTCCAAAGAACCCAAAAAAATGCCAAAAAAACGCTAGCGCCAAAAAAAAAAAAATGCCCAGGTGTGTTGTTGTTTTTGGGGGTTTTTGGAGGCAGGCAAAACATCTGAACTTGTGTATAGTGGTATATATACACACATACTTTTATGTATTTTACACTTAGACATATATAGGTGTTAAAGGAGGGGAGCCATATTAGTGTAAATGATTTCATTAGTGCAAGCATATATTTCTGCAACTATCACACCTATATATGTCTAGGTGTATATATACATATAAGTATGTGTTCATATATACCCGTATACACAAGTTCAGATGTTTTGCCTGCCTCCAAAGAACCCAAAAAAATCCCCAAAAAAACGCTAGCGCCAAAAAAAAGCGACCAGGTGTGTTGTTGCAGGCATTTTTTGGGGGTTTTTGGAGGCAGGCAAAACATCTGAACTTGTGTATAGTGGTATATATACACACATACTTATATGTATTTTACACTTAGACATATATAGGTGTTATAGGAGTGGAGCTATATTAGTGTAAATGATTTCATTAGCGCAAGCATATATTTCTGATACTATCACACCTATATATGTCTAGGTGTATATATACATATAAGTATGTGTGTATATATACCCGTATACACAAGTTCAGATGTTTTGCCTGCCTGAAAAGACCCCAAAAAATGCCCAAAAAAACGTTTGCTACTAAACCGGCAAGGTGTGAAAAGAGAGAAGCCACTAACCTGTTCTATAAGTGACAAAATACAAACAATCTTTTTTTTTATGGTTCTGGACATGCTACAGAGCTGAAACTTCACAGGTACACTTTTTAGACCCCCCAGATACTAAATCCAAAGAATTTTTTTTTTTATTTTTTCAATAATTGGCTCTCTATCAAAAATGACAATTTTTAAGAACTTTTTTTGTGTGATTAATAGTCCCTGGGGTATGACCCAGAACCCTAGGCACTTTTTAGGGGCATTTATTGGGTTTTAGGGCTTCAAAATGGTGTTTTTTGATTACCGAAGTTCAGGTCCTATTGATTTCAATGAGGTTCTGAAATCCGGGCCGAACTTTTGGGAGGTTCGGGTGTTCTGGTCGAACCGAACTTTTCAAAAGTTCGATCATCCCTAACAGCTAACACCCTTGTGTAAGTCACATTCTTATTTAATACTCCAACTATACCCTTTTGTTGGATGCAACATCATTTATTTACTGATATGTGTCCTTCTAGATATTAGAATCATGCCTTCTCCTGAGGAAGTGAATACTTTTTTCACGAAACGCGTCGAGCTTATGAGGCAATCTATATTTGCAAGTTCCATCATGCACCCAAACCCATTACTGGCTTGCTACATCATGCATCCAACCATTTTCTATTCATTTTAAACATTTTTTTCTTGGAATATTTTTTTACTGTTCTTTTCATTGTGTATGGTTTTATCAAACTATTTTCATTATCATACATACTTTGTGTGGTTGTTTATTACATACTCTGTATGTCTGTTTACTGCTCTTGTACTTTGATATGTAACGTTGTTAACTTCCATGTTATGTTAATTAATAAATGCGAGATGTTGATTAATTATACATTCTTTTGCTTACCAGCAAATGTATATACCAATATTAATATTCACATGCTGGCCACACCTCATATAAAGTCCCATCCATTTTTTGAATACTATGTGTTCTATTGTTTAATCATACAATTACAGCCGCACAAAGTTTTAAACAGAATCAGAGCTTCACATTGGATTTCTCGTTCAGATGGGCTCTCTCTTTAATGATAGACAGTGTGCAGGTGTCTATAGAGTATGGCAAATTTTGAGTACACTCATTTGTTATCCTTTTTTTTTTCTTCAACATGTTATAAGGTCTGGACTACACCCATTTGCTGCAATGCACAAGATACATTGGTGTACATGTAAATTTTACGTATGCTCTAATTTCTGTACATTCTTTTCTTTTTTAAATGAAAGTAAAATAAAGAATGTTAAAAAAAAAAAAAAGAAGAAAAAAAAAAAAGTAGCTCAGGATCAAAACCAGTAGAAATTATACCATTGTATTGTTTCAATATTATTTACTTGACCACCAATACTAAATTTCTGGTGCTGTTGGCTTAAAGGTACTCCAGGCATATGACCAGTTTGCCCAGCCCCAAAATGTCCTGCTTATCAGAAAGATTACTAACATACATATTATACTGCAGTTTGCCTTAGCCAATTTACATTGGAAATTGTATTTAAATTCAATTGGTAATAGAGTCAGGCAACACTTTTTTTTTTTTGTAATTTTGGTACTTTTCAGTGTCTATATTATGTACAGTTAATAAAATCAATCCAAAATACTCTTTTACTTTTAAAAAGAAATGTATAAAGAAAAGTCTAATTCAGTTAATAGAATACTGCTTCAGGAGATAACGAAACCAATTTCTTGTATAAGAATAAAAAAGAAAACCCGTTCCCTTTATATTGAAGCAGCAAATTCATCATTAGATTTCAGCAGTGGTGTTATCATCCAGAGTTCATCACAATTGAAATGACATTTAAAAGGCATACATTTAAAAATGTAAGTGTCATAATAACAGCATAATAAGCATGTTAAATATGATTCTTTTTCTCTGAAATGTAGCAATAAATCTTGGGTTCAGCACAGTAAAATGTTAAAATATACATACATCTTTTTTTCGTGAGCAATGTGGTGAATTGCAATAAGGAGACTGGTGCACACTGAGTGGCGGCTTAAAAGTAAAAGAGAGAGATGTTATATTTGCTATTTAAATAAATAAAAAAAAAAATTGAAGGATCAAGTTATTTAAAAAATATTTGCAATGATATGTCATCTTTTACACAATGCCAAATACACTGCCTGGCGAAAAAAAAATTGCCACCAAAAAAAAGGTCACACACTCTAATTTTTCATTGGACTGCCTGTAGCTTTGATTACAGCACGCATTTGATAAGTTTCTGCAATGTCACAAGATTTATTTCCATCCAGTGTTGCATTCATTTTTCACCAAGATCTTGTATTGATGATGGGAGAGTCACACCACTGCGCAAAGCCTTCTCCAGCACATCCCAAAGATTCT
This sequence comes from Pelophylax lessonae, assembly GCF_965119305.1. Taxonomy (NCBI): domain Eukaryota; kingdom Metazoa; phylum Chordata; class Amphibia; order Anura; family Ranidae; genus Pelophylax; species Pelophylax lessonae. Next base: position 157,546,812 of record NC_138775.1, read on the forward strand.
CAATGGAGTTAAGGTCTGGAATCTGTGATGGCCAATACATGTGTGAAAATTATGTCTCATGCTCCCTGAACCACTCTTTCACAATTTGAGCCTGATGAATCCTGGCATTGTCATCTTGGAATATGCCGGTGCCATCAGGGAATAAAAAATCCAATGATGGAATAACCTGATCATTCAGTATATTCAGGTAGTCAACTGACTTCATTCTTTGGGCACATGCAGTAATTATCCAATAGGATTGTTACTGCATGCTTATTTTAGTTAGTTGCTTAGTTAATTCCAGGAGGAGACTTTTTTTTTGGCCAGGCAGTGTATACTTACAGATACAATATGGAATTAGAATCAGACTGCAATAAAGTGCTGCAGTTTATTCCAAATGTTATGTTTTTGCATTACTTCAGTAAACGTATTGATGAAAGCAGTCCTGATCTGAAACAATTGCTTTATGAAACACAAATTTGAATACAATGATAGGACAATAGCTCATGCATCTGCACCCCTTTTACCGATCCTACACATCTTTTATGCACATTTGTACTACATAAAGAATGTTTCCAGGCTAAGACATTAGCCAGAGTCAGTATCTAATTCAAGAAGTAGGAGGAGAGGGCGGAGGGCCCAAGAGATTATCTCATCAGTGTGCTGCTTTTCCTTTCACTGTCCAGACACAATATCAAGGCCTGTGCAGCAGAGAAAAACAGGTCTCCTGGTCAGATAGATAGGGCTGCAATATGTCATAGGAACACAGAAGGTAGCACCAGACCCCAATCAGATAAAATAATAAACTTAACTTCTTCATAAAAAAGTCATAGTAAAACAGCCAATGTGTTTAGGGGCAAACCCAAACTCCCTTCATCAGGGCTACAAGAATAAGTAGAAAAAAGAAATATGTCTAGATATGCATATGAATATATATCACAAAATCTAGAATATCACATATTAATATGGATATATAACATACAAATGTATTAAATTGCATCAAAAAGAAAATATGCAAAAAAAAGTACTGAAAAAACAGGCAGCTGGAATAGCAGTAGTTGCCTTCTATATAAAGTAAGTACTGCTACTGAAATAAAACAAATTGACTCCTAAATCAGTTTAAAAAAAAAGAGAGACCAAGCTACTGAGAACTGGGCTGTGAAATGTGACAGAGCAGCGCAAAAGTCAGAAGTGGCTCAACATAAGTAAAAATCCTTTGTAAAGTAATACAGCTACAGTATATGTATTTAACCTGGGTATTTATCTGTTTGCCTGGAGTTCAACTTTAAGCCCCCCCCGTTCACATTAGGTCGCTCCGACTTCGGGAACGACCTGTGAAGTCGCGTGCAGAGCGACTTCGGCGCGACTTGCACGGACTTGATAACATGAATGTCTATGGAAGTCGCCTCCAGGTCGCCCCGAAGTAGTACAGGACCCTTTTTCTAAGTGTCGCTCCTATTAGAACGGCTCCTGTACTACACTATGGGAGCGACGGTGCACGACTTGTCAGGCTGACCAAGTCGCCTGACAAGTCGTACCAGTGTGAATGGACACTAATGGTAAAGGAGACAGCTATTAGAAAAATGATACTGTGTATTGTGACACATCAAGAAAGTATTGTTGCAGACTTCTTAAATTACAGAACGTCCACTTAAGGAAAGTACATATGTCAACACCAGAGAAGAGAACACACAATACTACTTTGGCAAAACACACACTAACAGTAGGGATGAGGTGTGCATTCAGGTTTTTACCTAAACTTTGGATGGCCAGTGTTTCCACAGCAGTAAATCATTAATTTATTGGTGGCATTACTGCTGCCAATAGGTGAGTACTTCCCATGTGCAAGATGCTAGCGTCTTAGCAACCGCTATCTTGCTGACTACTGGCTTGTAAATAAGCCAGTGGACCTCCCAGGAGACGTTCCAGGACATCCTATAATTGGTCAATGACATCAGATAGCTCCTTGTGCCTTTGTTTTCATTCAACTGCGAGCTGTCCTTAATGGTCTGAATACATGATTAGAATATCGCCCGATCATTCGACCACCGACTTTTGAAAAAGTATTTGTTGGTCGAAAATGTTGCCAACATACACGGTCCGAACATCGCCCGACCGTTGCCCGCCGACCATTGACCATCGATAATGTGTGATGAGGTTATACAGATTTCAAAGGAACGACTTAAACACCAACGTATAGAATATCGTTCATTTGCCAACGAGACGACATAATTTTTCGGGTTTTTTAAACTGTATTTTTTGTTCACAATATCGATATCGCTCATTGATGGCTGTGCATTAACGAGTAGAATATCGGCTCGCTGAACAGAAACTTCCGGCCGATTTTCTTATTGTGTATTCCAGTCATTACAAGAAGGATTTCACTGGGTGTAGATTGTATCATGTGGCTGCATTTTTTTTTTTTTTTAAGAACAAGGGTCTGGTATGTATTTTTAGTGGGAACCAAAATGCAATTTTTGTTTTTGCATGGGGCCTCTCTTTAACATTTAGGCCACATGCACACTGGTCATTTTTACAGCTGCTGTTTTTGGCTTTAGGCATTTTTCTCTGTAGTCAGTAAACTCCCCAGCATGTTATCCCTATGTGTCCATTCACACCTAGGCTTTGATCAGCGTTTTTTGGCAGGGGTGTTTTCTGGCTGGAAAAAAGCCAAGAACTAGTGGGTTTGAAGAGGAGTTTTTCAGTTGTAAAAATTTTCTAACTCTGAAAAACATGGCTATTCGGCGTTTATGAACCGTTTTTGAGCCATAAGTTTTTGTAGGAGCATAGTTTTGATAAAAAAACTCAAATGCTAAAAAAACGCTAAAAAAACTGCTAAAAAATACTAATGCAAAAACGCTGCAAAACACGCACAACTCATGTTTTTAGTGCGGCATTCTATAGCAAAAACTACTGCCATTTAGATAAAGGGAAATCTCCAGCCTCTGTATAAAAAAAAAACAACACAGCTGTGTAATGGCCTTTGCCAGCAATTTAAATGGTAGTTTCTTTTTGTTTGTTTGTTGTTTTTTATTTTATTTTTTATTTTTTGTAAACGCATCTTTTAGACCCCATTCAGACTAGCGCGACTTGTCAGGCGACTTGTCAGCCTAACAAGTCGCGGTCGGTCGCTCGCCATCGAGTAGTACAGGACCCGTTCTAATAGGAGCGACACAAGTAGCTCCGACTTAGAAAAAGGGTCCTGTACTACTTTGGGGCGAACCTGGGAGCGACTTGCATAGACTTCCATCATGTGAAGTCCCTGTAAGTCGCGCCGAAGTCGCGGTGCGCGCTGTGCACCGCGATTTCATAGGTCGCCCCTCGAAGTTGGATCGCCTCAGTGTGAACCGGCTCTAACTGTAGTACCTAATATATACTGAATAGGTGCAACAGTCCACAAGCTGGTTTGGGGCATATCTCGTGCAGGTTATTTATTATTTCACTTCAGGCACTATTACAAGATTTGTTCCCTGATGAGTGGAAATTAGAAAAAAAAAATGTATTGGAACATATTTTTAAAATTCGATTCCTTTTGACTTCAGTGGGGTTTGGATTACTGTTCAGAATTTTGGTACAGACCGACGCAAACGCAAACCGAACCCAGTTACATTCGGCTCATCACTAATGAATAGAATCATTTCATCTTAATCAGGAAATGGTCTCGGCAGCCAGGCATGTACAGCCCATATGCCTGCTGTGCTGTGTTGGCTTGCAGATAAAACCATTGCGGATGGAGATTTTGATGGTGATTAGGTATGGAATGACATATCTAAATGGGGGGAATTATATGTATACACTATATGCACAAACCGACTGCAGGATCTGCTCGAGCTGTCCATCCTAAACAACAAAGAGTTATTTCAGGCAACAGTGAGTGTATGAATTTATTTAACATTCAAGTATATGCTAGAAAAACTAGCTGGAAACTGGCTTCAATTACTATTAATTTTAGTATTATTTTTTTTCTGGCAGAGTTTTTAAAAGAACGTTCTAACAAGGGATGTGAATGTCTCTGTTTTTCTTCACCAGAAAATCATTAAAGATAGGTTTATAATGCCTCTACTTAAGTTACTGCTACCAAGCAATTATAGGACAATTACTGTGTCTGTTGTATTGTTCTGTTTATATTAAAATGTCATATTAAAGATGTCAGAACTATCTCCCTTACTGGAGATGCAATATCACATTGTTGTCAATGCCAAAGTTTATACAACATACTGTAGTCTTAGTATGCAAGCCTTAAAGTGGTGGTAAACCTCAGACATGATATATGAACAAAGCATATTCCTCTGTAGTGTGAGCTTGTCTCAATTAATGGAGAAGTATAGCCAAAGCTACATGGATCATAGGAGTGCAGTTCGTTCTGTACTCCTGTGACCCAATTTTAGCCAACAATGGGCTAAAACCTGCTGTTGGCTGATGTAACTTAGCTGGTCCAGGCTCATTGCCTGAGAAGTGCAGAGCAAACTGCCCAGTGAGCACTGGAGGGGCAGAGCAGAGAGCCGGTGACTGAGGGGGAGAACAGAGCGATCAGTGGTGTTTGATTGCTCAGTTCTCAGAGTAGAGCTGGTGGGGGACAGCTGCATCTGGAATCAATGCTGCCAACATCTAAGTAAGTATGATTTTTTTTTTTTTTTTTGCTATTACCATTATTCATCAAAGTAAGGGTTTACTTGGAAGGTCCCAGATGTCATAGTTAATAACCTTGATATAATCCTGTGTCTAGATAAAAGCATATTGAGCAATAAATACATATTTTATTTGTTATCTGTTATGAAATTATGAAATTGTGAAAGCTTTAATGGAAAAGTGCCATTTGTCTGTTATGAGATCATGGGCTAGTATGCCAACAAAATATGTATAAAAGCATGAGCTGTGAAATTGTATGGTACCATTTTAGCTCTTGGTAGCTGGTGGTCCAATGATCATTGTATACTCTGAATAAACCATATACAGATGATGAAAGCTGATTGGTGTTGAAGTCCTTCCTTAACCTCCCTGGCGGTATGATTCTGTCAGGAATTCTGTTCCAAAAGCGGTACAATTCTTTTCATGGAAATTTGGCGTTATGTATTATAGGCCTACAATTCTTAGTAATTACTGACTTAAACCTGACCAAAACAAGACTCTAGTAGACATCCCAGATGTGATAAATTTGAAACACAAACAAGTGAATTATAATCGAATCAATAATATTATTTTATTATTTAATATATAATATATATAATAAAATTATATTATTGATTAGATTATAATTCATGCGCTATATATTATATATATATATGTGTGTGTGTGTATATATACGCATGAATTATAATCGAATCAATAATATAATTTTATATATATATATATATATATATATATATGTGTGTGTGTGTGTATATAGGTATATATATATATATATATATATATATATATATATATATATATATATATATATATATATACATATATATATGTATATATATACATATATATATATATATATATATATATATATATATATATATATATATATATATATATATATATATATATATATATATATATATATATATATATATATATATATATATATATATATATATATATATATATATATATATATGCATATATATATATATATATATATATATATATATATATATATATATATATATGCATATATATATATTTATATATATATATATATATATATGCATATATATATATATATATATATACATATATATATATATATATATATATATGCATATATATATGCATATATATATGCATATATATATATATGCATATATATAATATAAAATGTGTTATGTGTTTTGTGCAACGTTTTTTTTTTTTTTTAATTTCCCTCCCTAGTTCCGCTCCCATGCAGCATTGCTGCTGCAGGGAACGGAACTAGGAAGTCCTCCTACCGACAGATGAGCGGCGGAGATCTCGCTGGCGGTCACAGCAATGAGAGCTCATCGCTGGATCGCCAGGATAAGGTAAGAGAAGCTCCGCTGCGCTGTCTGCACGCTCTGCCCATTGACCCCGAGCGTGACTCGGGGATACCGCTAATAGCAGAAAATTCCTACCCCGAGTCACGCTTGGGTTTACCGCTTAGGCGGTTAAAAGACCAACTTAACACCATACTTCTCTTTAAGGAGGATTATGGGGTTGATTTACTAAAACTGGAACTTTAAAAATCTGGTGCAGCTGTGCATGGTAGCCAATCAGTTTCTAATTTCAGCTTGTTCAATTAGGCTTTGACAAAAAAATGGAAGCTGATTGGTTTCTATGCAGAGCAGCACCAGATTTTGCACTCTTCAGTTTTAGTGAATGTGTCATCATTACTGTTTGCTTCTTTGTTCCTCTGCTATTTGCATGAGTCACTTCTGACAAGTTTTTCTGACACCAAGAGAAAACAAACCATCACAGTGCACTATAAGTCCCAGCTTTTAGTGTCCAGTGTTCAGTGTCCAGTGTCAATAGCATCAGTGAATATCAGTCTAGCCAGAAGGGTAACCAATGACCATGTGGTGATAGGATCCTGCAGCTTCCAGAAAGGTATCCAGGATGATTCAGCGCGGGATCCACATTAGAATAACAATAACCATTTATTGACAAAAAAACATAGCACACTTACAGTTAAAATCCTTGTCAATCAGCATAAGAAGTAGAGATCACCAAGGTGAAAGCATAGCATGGCTGTATGGAGGTGCCGGCAGCTCCCAATCCCCTAGCCAGCCTCCCAGGGACCCACTCTAACAGCTGTCAAAAGTCCACCATGAGACAGCGTCTTCTGCTGCTACCTACTGCTTTTGTGGTAACCTCTAAATGGTGGGGGAAAGGGGGGTTGGTAACACATTTCGAAGGACAACCCCTTCCTAGTTATTCTAATGTGGATCCTGAGCTCCTGTATTCTTGTTTTAAAAAAGAAAAAAAGGTGACAGGGGAGACAGCTTTATAAATTCTGAACTTTAAAGAGATGTAAACAAGAGAAAACTGCAGATAAACAGATACAACTTATATAGGAGGATTGTTTTAATATCTGTGTATCACCTGAGGTCAGTCACTTACCTGGGTACAGTATATGTAAGAGTTACATCTTTAAAGTGGTTGTAAAGTCTCATTTTTTTTTCAATAATACCTCTTCTGTGAAGTTGGTTTTGCACAGAGCAGCCTGGATACCCCTCTTCTCGGGTCCCTCTTCAGCTCTCCTGGCCCCTCCCTCCCTTTGAGTGCCCCCAAAGCAAACAGCTTGCTATGGGGACACCCGAGCCGAGTCACAGCTCCATGTATCCATTCAGACACGGAGCTGAAGTTCGGCCTTGCCCCCTCTCTCTCCTCATTGGCTAACTGACTGTAATTGACAGCAGCGGGAGCCAATGGCTGTGTAATTGCCAATGAGGAGGGGAGTCCCAGGCAGCTGAGACAGCCGTGGACATTGATAGATCGAGAGGGCGCTCAGGTAAGCATTATGGGGGCTGAGGGGGGTCTGCTGCACACAGAAGATTTTTTTTTATCTTAATACATAGAATGTTATAGAATTGAGGCTGTCAATAAAATTAACAGGCTGTCAATAAAATGTAATTGTATTTTTTTTGTGTAGCACACCCCCCCCCCAGACCTCCAGAAGCCTGGTGGTGACCCCCAGAGAAAGGGAGGGCCGACATTCCTCCTCAGGGTGCAGGTTACTAGGCATGGTGCGTGGTGAACAAGGTAGAAAGATGGGCGCCAGTCACTTTTATGCCTAAACAAAGATAAGTTTATTACTCACAACAGGAACATGTGGGAGAGAGGGGTAGAGCACAAGACCCTTAGTCAAAAACAGCAGCAGACTTTCAGATCGGCAGATTCCTACTCAAAATGTAGAATAGGTAGACATCGGTACAGAAAAAGAGCCTTTAAGATGGAACCAGCAATCTGTACTTTGTAGCATGAGCTGTCTCCTCTCTCCTGCAGCAAAAATATTCAACTCATGGATGGTGCAGAAACTCTCTGGATGATTCCATCTTGATGCTTTCCCAGGCTCTCCATGGTTCCCCGAATTCATGGCAGTGTAACCTCTGGTACTTCTGGTACTTCATCTCAGATCTCCATCCTTTCCTTCATGCTTCCAGGTAGTGAGCAGACTCTCAATTACAGAGCCCTCAGCATATGGCTAGGCCTCAGGCTTCAGGCCTACCCAGCAGCAGCTGTTCATCACACAGCCACCCAGACAGGAGTCTGGGTGGAAAGGACACAGATCACCTGACTTCCTCCAAATAAATACCTTCTCCCAGCACGCTCAGTGACCTGTATGATTGGCTGAGAAAAGTATACATATTCATAACCTAATTTATCACACTAATGCTAAAAGGTAACAGTGCCACCTATTAACAGAAGGGAGAAACCACAGCTAAATGAGGCTTAGGCGGAAAATCCAATGATCACAAAGACTACAAATTAGCCAGGCTAGCAACCACCTAGCAAAGCTAAATTTATAGCAACCCAACCCTGTTTAGGATAAGGGTGCTACATTTTTAGTTGAGAAAATGGCTATATATATATATATATATATATATATATATATATATATATATATATATATATATATATATACCATATATATATACCATATATATATACCATATATATATACCATATATATATACCATATATATGTACATTTTATGGTATTTCCTCTGCTGTCTTTCATCCAGTCTGCTTTCCACCAACTTCTTTTTCAAGGCAAAAGCAACACTCTGCTCATGTTTCAGCACCCCATGGAGAACAGGGAAAACAGCTACAGTTGTGAAGAGCATTACTTTTATTGGCAAAGATACATTGAAGCATCACCTCTTACAGAATAAGTTCACCTTTAGTAACATGTTACACCCATTGTTAGGGTGTAACATGCAATATGTTACTATGCAGCACCCCCCCCTCCCCAGGGGGTCCTCTCCCTGCACCCGTTGTCACATTTTAAAATTAACGTGGCTGGATGAGGCTCCACAGGTAGATTCTTGAATGAATAAACTACAAGTCCCGTTTTCCACCACTACAGACGGCTTGTAGTTCTCAGGGAACTACGAGGGCACTGATGAGCACACTCATGGCTTATTCACTTCTCCTCCAGCTTTCTAACAAAAGTCTGTATAAAGGTATGGGCAAGAAAGCTGGAGGGAGAATGTGCAGGAGCATTGATTGTGGGTGCAATACCCTGAAGGCTAAGCCTGAGAAATAAATACCCTGAGAAAAAATAAAAATAATAAATGCACATGTTTTTACCTTCAACGATTTGTGTGTATGTATATATGTATATATATATATATATATATATATATATATATATATATATATATATATATCTTTATTCAAAGATGAACTTAGCCTTTAACCTTGTAATCCTCCAGCACAGGTATAATTGTCCCTACATTACACTAGTGTTTGATGCCTTAAAGATAATTTGCCATTTTCAGGGGCTAACCCTTGACTATGACCTTGAAGGCACCTATGCCTGCTCATTTGATGATCAGAATCATAACCTCTGTCCAATGAACAGAGAGCTGACCCAGAAATCAGTAATGCTAAATTAAGAAATAACACACAAGAATATCCAAACAAAATGACACATATCCTGGCCTGTAAAACAGTGAGCATACTGCATATACATTTTAACCGCTTGCCGACTGCCGCACAACTATTTACTGTGGCGGTCAGCCCCTCACAGGCAAAGTGACGTAGTACTACGTCGCTAGCCTGTGAGGGTCTCGGGAGCGAGCGCGCGCCGCCGGAGGCGCGCTCCCACGCGGTCACGGACCCCCCCTGCGCATGTGATGATCGGGTCCGCCGGTCACTTGCGATCGTCGGTGGAGAGGGAGAAAGGCAGGCGGCTAATGTAAACAAGCCGCCTGTCATTCTCCCCTGTGTAAGAACAGTGATCATACGGTTCTACTATGTAGGACCGTTGATCACTGTTCCTACACCTCAAGCCACAGCCAATCACAGTTAGAATCACGCCCCTAGGGACACACATAACCCCTCCCTCTCAAAAAAAGTTAACCCCTTCACTGCCAGTGTAATTTTACAGTAACAGTGCATATTTATAGCACTGATTACTGTAGTAATGTTACTGGTAACCCCAAAAGTGTCAAAAATGTCAGTCAAGGGTCTAATCTGTCCGCCCCAAAGCCGCAGTACCGCAAAACAAAATCGCAGATCGCCGCCATTACTCGTTAAAAAAAAAAACAACAAAAAGGACAAAAATCTTTCCCTTTGTTAGTAAACGCGATAACTTTTGCGCAAACCAATCAAAATACGCTTTTTGCGATTTTTTTCTACCAAACATATGTAGCATAAAACAAATTGGCCGAAAATGTTAAAAAAATTAGATTTTTACATTTTTTGGGGGGGAATTTCATATATAAAAAATGTGAAAAATATTGTTATTTTTGCAAAATTTTCGCTCTTTTTTTGTTTATAGCGCATGATCAAAAAATCGCACAGGTGATTAAATACCACCAAAAGAAAGCTCTGTTTGTGGGGAAAAAAAGGACGTCAAATTCGTTTAGGTACGGCATCGCACGACCGTGCAATTGTCTGTTAAAATCATGCAGTGCCGAATCGCAAAATAGGCCCTGGTCAGGAAGGGGGTAAAATCTTCCGGGGCTTAAGTGGTTAAGACTCCTGACTGCCTGTCATTCTCTTCAGTTTAAAAATGTAGCTGGTGTTGTCCTTTATACATTATATAGGTCACTTGAATTTAAAAGGCTAGCTAAGTAATATACTGGTGTAATTAAGTGTTTTTGTTTCAAGCTTTCAGGCCCTGTTCACACCTGAGCATTTTTCAGTTTGTAAAACGCTCAGCTCTGAAGCTCCAAAACGCCCAACAAGCAAAATTCCATTAATTTTAATGGCCCCCTGTTCACATCTGAGCATTCTGTTGCCTGAAGAAAAATGCCTGAAGCACAAAAAAGTACATGAGCTTCTTAATTGGCAGATTACAAGCTTTTTTGGCCCCATAGACTTCAATAGAAAGGCCTAACTTGAGCAGAAAAACGCTTGTAAAATGTTTGCAAAACGCTTGTAAAACACTCGTAAAACGCTCATAAGACACTCAAATAGCAGCTCTCTGTGCCTAATTCCCTCTCCCTAGTGCTTTCTATTAGCTAAACAAAAATACCTGAAGCTGTAAAATGCTTGAAATATACTTCTAAAACGCTTTAAGAAAAACTTGTAAAAAGCTGCAAAAAAAGCTTAATAAAACACCCGAAAAAAACTCCAGTAAATCGATACACTCAGGGGTGAATGGAGCCTAAGGCCCTGTTCATACCTAAGCATTTTTCAGCTCATAAAACACTAATCTCTGAAGTCTCAAAATGCCCAACAAGCAAAATCCCATTCATTTCAGTAGCCCCTGTTTACATATGAACGTTTTGTCACCTAAAACAACACTCCTGAAGCTCAAAAAAGTACATGAGCTTCTTTTTTGGCAGATTACAAGCGTTTTCGTTAGATGTCAATGCCTGCCTCCAAACACCTGCAAATAACGCCTGAAAAACACCCAAAAAACGCCTGAAAATGATACGCTCCGGTGTGAATGGAGCCTTAAATACAAGATTTAAAAGCTTTGTAAATGTACTGGAAATTCTTTGTTGCTGAAAATGTTGCAATATGTTGGTGTTATGTAATCTTCTCCACTGTGTGCAATAGTTTTTCTGTTGTCTTTGTTAAATAAATGTGCTTTCCTTGGAAGCATTGAGAAGCCTCAGGTAAATAGTTACCAACTGTTCTATTAGGATAAATTACACTTGTTTGTTTCCAGTCAGTGCCCATAAGCGATATGTTAGACATAACGCATTGGTGAAAACAGACTACTAATTGGTAGAAAAAAGTGACACTAAACTGATTTGAAAAAATTTAATTCTCACTATATGTAGGAAATGTAGCCACCCTCTCTTATTCACTCCCAAGATTAAATAGGGACTATGAACTATGGACTATGGGATACATATGGGTCAATTTACTAAAACTAGCGTGTGTAAAATCTGGTGCAGCCCTGCGTAGTAATCAATGAGCTTCCAGTTTTTTTTTTGTCCAAGGTTAATAAACAAGATGAAGTTAGAAGCTGATTAGCTACCATACATTGCTGCACCAGATTTTGCACCAGTGGGGGCCCATCCATTGAGGGGGGGGGGCAGGAGCGCTGCACCCCCTATCCATGCATCTGGCCCCCTAATCTACATGCAGGGAGTCCGACACATGGATTCCAATGTTTTTTTTGTTTTTTTTGTTAAGCATGTGATTAGAGCCAGTGGCTCTAATAGGCTTCAAAAAAGGGTGGGCTCGTGGCGCAGAGCACTGTGCCCTGAGCCCACCCAGTTGTCTGACAATAGCGAATGAATATTCGCTGTTGTCACAAAGATCCTCCTCCTGGCCAATAAGGAAGCGGGTCCTGAGATCTGTTTCTCGATTGGCCAAGGAGGAGGAGGAGGGAGGAGACACAGGAGACTGAGGAGAAGCTGCCGCCGATGCTGCCTGCCCTTCAAATGTTTACGGTGAGCGAGCCGGTGACTGGGGGGTATGGTGTGCGGGCTGGTGTGGTCCGGGGGGGTGTGTGGTCCGTCTGATTCCCCCCCCCCCCCACCAGCCCATGGAGCACCAGCCGCCACTGTTTTGCACTCTCCAATTTTAGTACTTCAACCCCATAGTGTGCATAGAGCAATACACATGAACATAATTAGGATAGACTGGTTGTTCCAAACAAATGGAATTGATGGGAAAAGCAGAGGTTCAGGAGCTCACAGGGAATGTTACAAGGAGGCAGAAAAAACACAATAAGAAACAATTTCATGAAACTTAGATGACAAAACTATTAATTGATCTGTATGGATTGTTTTTGGAGAACAAGGAGATAGTTAAGTGTCACATTAACAACTTTACTACTTAAGGCAGAAGGCAAAGGTATAGTTCAGTATAGAAACCCCTAATACATGCGTGGAGATTTATGGACTGCGACAGGTACCTCTCTTTGGCATGTCACAGTGTGGGCACCCGTTATCCTCACCCATTCTGTGATATCCTGCGGGGTGCATCGGGACTCCCTGGCCCCCAGTGCATGATAGCACTTCAGCCCATTTCAGGAAGATATGGGACGTTGCGCTGGTAAAGACTGGCTGCCCGATGATACATACCTTGATGCCCCTCTGGTACAATAGGCATCTCCCGGAACTGCCTCAGGTCCCTGACCCTGGAATGTGGATGGCCTATGGTATTTATTTCCTCTCCCATGTTGTACATGATGGAGCAATTAGGTCCTTCGTGATCCTCCGTGAAGAGTTTAATTTGCCCCAATCTATGTTGTTCTGCTATATGCAGATTAGACACACCCTTCGAGCACAGTTTTCTGCTGGAATCCCCCCGTTTCCCTCTATAGATGTGCTGGAGATTGTTAGGGGCCAGGAGTCGTGCAAACTTATCACTGTCCTCTATGATACTCTTGTTACTGGGGCGGCCTCTAGACTGGCTTATGGCATTAGAGATACTTGGGTGGGGGACGTGGGTGGACTGACGCTCTTGAAACGTGTACCCTAGTCTCCCCTAAAGTGACTGATAAACTTAAGCAAGTATACATTGTCCACACAGCTTACCTGTCCTCTGATAGACTAGCCAAGTTTGACCCCTCCCGTAGCCCCACCTTCCCTAGATGCCTAATTAAGGTTGGTACCTTTGGTCACTTGTTGTGGCATTGCCCTCGTATCCAGGGCTTCTGGGAGCAGGTGGTGCAGTTCCTTCATGACCGAATGGGCACCCCTGTAACCTTGGATCCCAAGTTATGTCTCTTAGGTATATTCCCTGATGGGGATATAGATAAATACACTGTTACATTTTTACATGAGATGCTATTTAGTGCTCGTAAGGTGATTGCTCGCGCATGGATTCAGTCGTCCCCTCCCACACTTGCTACATGGATCGCAGAGGTTAAAAACTCCCTCCCCTACAAAAAGATTATCTACCTACATAGAGGTTGCCTGGCACGCTATCATAAGATATGGGATAGGTGGCTCCAGGCTGAATTCCCCTGCAGATCAGATCCCTCTCCTTCATGATTCACCGGCTGTCCTTAGCTTGATTGCATGGTTACCCTCAGTACGCATGTTGCCATGCGGTTGTGTTATGTTTCCTGGTATGGCTTATGTTTTCTTTATTTATTTTTTATTTTTTGTTTACTCCATACATGCCTTTAATATGTTTATGTAATGTTCTCCAAGATTTATCTTGTCACCTATGTCTTCTTGGTTTATACCGTGTATGTGACATTTTTTTCATGCAAAACTCAATAAACGCTTGTTCTTAAAAAAAAAAAAAAATCAACTTGCAGCACCCTAGTGTAAAAGCAATTACTATAAGATTGTCAAAGAGTTATTGAGGAGATCATAGAAACAAACAGCAATATGGTTATGGTCAGGAATGGGGAAGGGGGGGGGGAGCAAGTGAGAACCTATATAAGAAAAGTCTCAAAATATGTGGTTGGAGGCAGTCCCAGAAGGAGGAACATTTTTTTAGATTATTTTTCATGTCGCCGAGCGGTGTGATTGACATTGGATTTACATCGAGGGACAATTTTTTTTTTTTTTTGATAAAGAATTTTTTTAAAACTCTTGTTTGGATTACTTTTTGACACTTTTTTGGTGAATGGAGGATTCCAGATTCCGAAAAGCCCCCTGCCCACAGACCCCTACAACCACCAGCCATGGTTGTGCAGATAAGGCCCTTGTCGCCATCAACATGTGGACAAGGTGCATTGAAGTGGGGGGGGGGCAGAGCCGCTCCCTATGTTATTATTTTTATTTATTTCAGGTACTTAAAATAGCGCTGTCAATTTACGCAGCACTTTATATATACATTGTACATTCACATCAGTCCCTGCCCTCAAGGAGCTTACAATCTAAGGTCCATAACTCACATACATACACAGTAGGGCCAATTTTTTTTTTTTTATACAGGATCCAATTAACCTACCAGCATGTCTTTGGAGTGTGGGAGGAAACTGGAGCACCCAGAGGAAACCCACGCAGACACAGGGAGAACATGCAAACTCCAGGCAGGTGGTGTCGTGGTTGGGATTCGAACCAGTGACCCTCTTGCTGCTAGGTGAAAATGCTAATCACTACACCACTGTGCTGCCCCCTGTAGTCTGGTATGGTTCAGGAGGGGGAGGATGCTCGGTCATCTCCCCCTTTCCTGACCTGCCAGGCTGAATTTCAGGATAAGGGACTGGTGTGGATTTTGGGGGGGGACCCCACTCAGTTTTTTTTTTTCTTTATTTTTTCAATACCTGAGTGGCGGTAAATGCAACTGTGAGTCATTTTAAATGGAATTTGACTTGTTTTTTTTTTCTTTAGAAATGTAATTTTTGCTGCAGCAATTTACAGGCAGACTAAAGGCACTAAATTTAAAGGATTTTTTTTTATTGTTGCACTTTAAGCATAATATGATGTAGCACCCTCCTAGATAGGTGATAGGAAGGAGAATAGTTTGCTCTGCCTGCTTAACAGGGGAGCAGCAGGCAAATCATAGTCTGCTCCATCTGCTTATCAGGGGAGCCCGATCAGTAGTTATGCCTGTTGCATGTGTCCATGTGTGATTCATCTGGGGTGATTCATTCTGTATCCAATAGGGGAGCCTGTTGGACAGTGAGGGAAACCCAGCCAGTGAAACACACACATTTTGTAAGTATCTCAGTGGTTTGGCACTAACAGTGCCAAATAAAACATAAAAGCCAAGGGTTCCTCTGACAGGGTGTCTTTGGGCTGGAAGCCAGGTCCCAGGACGAGGGTAATGGCTGTCTGGAAGGTGGTCACAGGTGGTAGGTCCTAGTGAGCCAGAAGTGTGGTGCTGAGCCAGGAGGTCCAGTGGATGCTGACAAGAGGAGTTGAAGGCAGAGCAACCTTGGGAAATACAGTGTCCGTGAGTACTGGGAAGCTTGCCAGGGGTCTGCCCAGGAAGAGGACCACTCCAGTGGAGAGTCAGTGGACAGGGGCTAGCACACACAGCAAGTGAGAAAAGGGGGTGCCAAGTTACGACCCTGAAGAGAAACTAAATCAGGATCACATTCTTTATCTTCACTTCAGTGGCCAGGTGAAGAAGCGGTCTTGCCACACACTACAGCTAGTTGTCCTCAAGATTTGTGCATAGTTTATAGTTGGAGTATCCCACTCATCCCTTCTCCCATCACAGTTCTAAATGAAACACAAAAACCAAATCCCCTGTACCGTTCATTGTCTGAGCCAAGTGTCTGAGGTGATACGTTTCTACAGACTGTTGCTACGGGTAACTCAGGGGAATGCAGAAAGTGAAATTCTCAGCAGTCCCCTAGGGGGCAGTAGTACAATAAAATCACTGCTCCTAAAATAAACTGTATTTTAAAAAATATTTTTGCATTGATACATGTCCCCCAGGACAGTACCCCGATCTCAATACCCTTTTATGGCCAACTACTTGCATATGTAGCAGGCCTGTGCCCTGATGTGGGTCTGCCATTGTCACTGGTTACCTTTCCAGCCCATGTGAGCTGCAGCCCTGGGTGTAGAGACTGAGACATTGCCAACTCTGGCATCTTGGTTTTGTTGTTTTATTGTAGATAAGGGGATGGGAGAAGGGAATGAGTGGGATACTAATTTCACTTGGGACTGTTTCTGAAAAATGCCCGTTGACGCTTCCTTGACGCCAGCCGGCGACAGTCAACGCTCACTAATACTGAGAACACACTGCAACTCGATAGAAGTGCTGAATCCTCGACTTAAAGCCCAGAAGATCCAGGACTGTTAACTGTAAAACTTCTGACACTGCTGTGCTGCTAAAGTCACTGAATACTTCCCTCCACCCTGCATTGGCTTGAGGTAGTATGTTGTAGAACTCTGTAAAGCTGTAACTTCCACTGTCACACACTGTACAATTCAGGGCCCAACTGCAGATGTCCCCTTTGACCTTGAACTCTTCAGGGTCCACTGACTATGTACCCCCTCTGCAACTTCAGGGTCCTCAACCTAGGTACCCCTTTACAGCTAGCTGACACTGGATCCCAGAACCTCTTCCGGAGTGGTCCCCTCTAACTTCAGGCAGACCTCCAGGGGCAATCCTCAGTACTCACGACCTGTGTAGGCTTTCCTGGGACTGGACCCCTCTCGCTCTCCGCGGGCTCTCGGCACACCGGATCTCCTCAACTCAGCATTCTCTCTGGATACTCAGACGGCACCCCGAGATATCCTCTTCCTCAGACAGGAGGAGAGACAGCCGTACTCTCCCTCCTGGGACTCTGCTCCCACCAAAGACACCTTGCCACGCACTTCCCGCCAAACTTATACCCACTCCCAGAATCCTTTGCAGCATAATCTGCCTTCTGGGGTAGTTACAAGATGGAATGTGTCCCCCTGATTGGGCTTCCCAGGCTGCCCTATTAGAATCCTCTCACAGGAGCCAGTGGGGACACTTCTCCCTTCAGCAGGCACATCTGGAAGCCCTGACACCCTAACTGAATAAATCACAGCCCTGCTGTTAGGCAAACAAGGCCCACTATAAATTTGCCTAGCACCTACCTGTAGGGTGCTACACATATAAGCCTTCAAAATGGGCAACTGTTTGGCTCCCATTGACTTCAGTGGGGTTCGCCATTCAGGTGAGAACATTTCCCCTGTTCGAGAGTTCTGCTGCGAACCAAGAAGGGGGGAGTTCGGCCCAACCACACTAAGTCTACGTTTCCACTACTGCGACTAATCAATGGCACCCATTCACAGCCCATTGATTTCAATGGCAACCATTCCCATCTACGCGACCTTAAAAATCAGCAACTTTAATAAGGTACCTGCACTACTTTGATGCAACTTTTGATGTGACTTTGACCCAGAGAGTGTAAAGTTGGATTAAAGTCACATCAAAGTCGCACTCTAAATTGCAATAGTGGAAACATAGACTAAAGCTCTGTTTCCACTAGTGTGACTTGTCATGCGACTTTGGACACACAAAGTCTCATGACGAGTCACAGCTTATTGATTTCAATGGCACTCGTTTCCATCTATGTGACTTTGAAAATCAGTGGCTTTGAAAAGATACCTGCACTAATTTGATGCAACGTTTGATGCAACTTTGATCCAGAGAGTATAAAAGTTGGATCAAAGCAGTACTCAAAGTGGCTACACTTCCACTAATGTGACTCTTAAGTTGTGTGATTTAGAGTGCGACTTTGAGTGCAGCTTTGGTTCAACTTTACACTCTATGGATCAAAGTCGCATCAAAAGTTGCATCAAATTAGTGCAGGTACCTTTTCAAAGTCGCTGAATTTGAAAGTGGCATAGATGGGAACGAGTGACATTGAAATCAATGTGTCCAAAGTCACATGACAAGTCGCACTAGTGGAAACGGAGCTTAAAACTCATTGCTCACATATTATGAGCAATAGATATCGATCTATAGCCTTCTAAACTTTCATAAATGTTCCTTTGTATCGTATTTCTTCCATATATTGTTCCGGTCATGTGACCCCCCTCTCCCTCTCTCTCTCAGGAGAAGCTGCTAGCCTAAACAAAGCTATGAAGACAGGAGGAGATCATGTTCTGTGAAGAATAGGGGGGTGGGGGGTGGGGCTGGGCAGGTCTAGGCATGCCTGTCTAAGAAAGACCAACAACCTTTTCAGGAAGTGAAAGACAAATTCAGATAAACAGAGATAGCGTTGTCGGTGAAGAACAGGAAGAAGCTGATTGTTTAGCTTAGATAAGACTTTCTAAGCTACACAAGCAGATAGCCAGAAAATGAATAATATCAAAGACAAAGATATTTAACATACTAACTATAGGAAACTTTTTATTTTTAACTGGAGTTTCCCTTTTAGAATTTTGTTGGGCGAGAAAATTCGTGTGCAGTCTAGGCACATTCCAACCAACAAAACACAACTCTGGACAAAAGACGGACGATCGGTCGGCCGATAATCTTTGCATGTGTACGGGGCTTAAGAGTCAGTTAGTCATGTGTATATTAAAATCATAAAATATATTGTAAAAACAATTAGCTTAGGTACTTTTTTTTTTTTTTTTTTATATCAGATCCTTGCATTATCATTTACAGCATGTTTTAGACTGAGTGAAAATACCAGCAGTGTTAATAATCAGTCTAGGTCTGTAGCTTTGAACTGTGCTTTTAAGCTGGACATACATGGATCGAAATTCAGCCTTTTCAGCAGGGACTGGCCAAATTGCAGTCCATAAATGAGCAGGGAGGTCTTACAGAAGTCAATCTATCGACTTCTGTACAACCACCCTGTTGAATTTTCCCTGCTTAATCAGCGCTGACAGCTAGAGCCAGTGCATTCTGAGAGCGGGGAAGTCTCACTGCTTTTTAGAATACAAAAGCTCAGCTGGGAGGATTCCACATCAAATGTGTGGTTGAGCAAATCAAATAATTTTTGCTTTAGTCCAAGACAGAAAATGTAAAATATGCTTTGAAAATGTTAGAATTATACCTACCTTACCTCCATCTTCCACACTTCTGGGTGTGACATCGCTGTTCTTCTGAGAAGATTCCTGGGGAATGCAGAGCAGGTGAAATCTTCCAAAAAGTTCTTTATAGTCTATTTCAAGAGCAATGAGATTTTAGATGCTCTGCATTTCCCAGGGTCTAGCCGAGTATGTTAAAACCCTAACTTTTTTCTGTACAGGTACATTTTATTTAGTAGTAGGTGATTTGTGAATTGCACATAGTGTATGTAAGTATTTGGATTTACCCTGTCTTGGTGACAGAAAGCCACTTGCTTAATAGCCTATAAATGCCCAGAATTGAATAACAAGTTGTACCTCTCCCATAGATTTTAATGGAGTTGAACAACTTCAATCAACCTTTTCAAAACTGTTTGCTAAATGGTTCCAGACAATTGCACTGATCCCTAGTTAGAAACACAACACTAAGATAATCCACGGGCATTTTGGAACTAAGTGCTAATTAAACAAACAGAGATTGAACTCTTCGTCTAAGTAAGCCAACGGTGTGTTTGGACAAAAAAAAAAGAAGCATTTAAAGAAAATAAGATTTTGCCATTTGTGCGGCATCTAGGTACCTATTATGATCTGATGTTGTGTAGCAACCTAGAAACACAGAACATATTGTGTGGTAAGAATATATTTTATCACATATTAACAAATCCTAAAGGTTAATGGTCTAAAGTTCAGCAAAGGTGAATACGAGGAAAGGTTGCCAGATCCCAGGTTTGAGTACAACTGGGAATCTGTGGATAGATCTCAAAGACAGCTTAAGAATATTTTTAAACTAGATATGGCTAAGTAGGAAGAGCATTAAAAAAAAAAAAAAAGTTTCTAAAGCAAGTGTAGAGGAATTAGTTACTGTCTACAATAATACTTTTAAGCTGTGCTTTCTGCCAACGGCAGTATTACAAAGTACTGATTGATCAGCTACCCAAGTATTTGGATTTACCCTGTCTTGGTGACAGAAAGCCACTTGCTTATTACTACAAATGCCCAGAATCGAATAACAAGTTGTGCCGTCCCCATAGATTTTAATGGAGTTGAAGAACTTCAATCAAAATTTTCAAAACTGTTTGCAAACTGATTCCAGACAATTTCACTCATTCCCTAGTTAGCAACACAATACTAAAATAATCCATGGGCCTTTTGGAACTAAGTGCTAATTAAACAGAGATTGAACTATTTGTCTAAATAAGCCAACAGTATGTTTGGACAAAATAAAAGAAGCATTTGAAGAAAATAAGATTTTTCCATTTGTGCAGCATCTAGGTACCTATTATGATCTGATGTTGTGTAGCAACCTAGAAACACAGAACATATTGTGTGGTAAGAATAGATTTTATCACATATTAACAAATCCCAAAGGTTAATGGTCTAAAGTTCAGCAAAGGTGAATATGAGGAAAGGTTGCCAGATCCCAGATTTGATTACAACTGAGAATTTGTGGATGGATCTCAAAGACAGCTTAAAAATATTTCTAGACTAGGTATGGTTAAGTAGGAAGAGCGTTAAAAAAAGTTTCTAAAGCAAGTGTAGAGGATTAGTTACTTTCTGCAATGATATTTGGAAGCTGTGATTTCTGCCAAAGGTGGTATTACCAAGTACTGATTGACCAGCTACCCAAACATTTATAGATGTCACATTTTATGCCCCCCATCTTTAGTGTGTGTGCCCCAGTGGCCCATGTATGGTCACTGGAAGGTGACATGAAGGCTAGTGATAAGCTGAATGTACATAGGTTTGGTTTTGACCATTTTCTGGGTTAATAGACCCAGAATATATATAACAGTCCCTAATGGCATAGAAAGCTGGGAACTGCTCTGTGAGGCATGCTTCAAAAAAAATGGCAGGAAAAAGCAATATTCAGAATTTTTAAAGTGAAACCTTAAAAATGCAAAACTGCTTTAAATAGCATGACTCCACTGACTCCTGTAAAGTGGTGCATCTGTTCAATATATATGACCTACTACAGCAAAACTGACATGTACGAAGAAAAAAAATGTTTAAATTATCAGCAGGATGGCAGCTCCCAGCAGAAGTAACAAGAAAAGCCGGAACACAAATGCTTTCTTTTGGTGTGATTTATTCCAGGATGACAGCAGTTTCCCCACTGGTAAAATGCTAACGCGTTTTAGCCATAGCTTTACTCATAGCAGTTTTGTTCTGCTTGTAAATAAACAGTGAGGATTCCACTCATCCAGACCAGACTCTTATCGTAAACAAGGGTCTAGAATAGTTTTTGATGGGGTACTGTCACACAATAAACAGGGGGGGGGGGGGGGGTTATGCCAAGCTTTTTAGGTCTGGTATGAATTTAAAAACACAAAAACCAAAAGGTATGATGTCTCCAGTCTGCTATGAATATAAGAGAGAACCCCATTCATAATTTCAGGACAAAAATCCATACTAAACTCCTATCTGAGCATGCAGACTGGAAGGCTAGGAAAGGATGAGAAAAGAGAATGCACCCCCTGCCTTCACTATACCTGGCCACAAGCCCTCAATGTGGGAGTACCTTGATAGGGGGGAGGACATCCCACTCTTCCTGACTACCTTGGCCCAATGATTGCGAGAGCCTGTGGGAAGAGGGACTCTTTGGAATCTCGAAGCCTCCTTTAACAATAAGGGGGCAATCAAATACCACCCCCCCCCCCATGTAAATGCGAAGGGAATTAAAAAAAATTGTAGTGTAAATAAAAGCACAAACACAGTTTTTAACACATCCCTTAAAAAAAGTTCCACAATGTACATCCATTGTCAGTCATGATGCCCTATGCACACTTCACACCCAAATGTAACAAAGCCATTTTCAGGTTAAAGCCTAATACACACTAGCAGGTTAAACAAAAAAAACTGACAGCTCAGATCGGATTCGCTGTACTAACAATCCGATGTTAGTACAGTGATCTCCTCTGCTGTGCTGTTGTGTTCTGTCAGGGTGACAGCCCCCTACCAGAACACTCCGGTTAGCACTCTCAGCAATTGAGAGTTGGTATTGGCAGCTGGTCGGCAGGCCTTTTTTGGTCATAACTAGCTGCCGTACAAACGGGCGGAATGTGGGCCGGTTTCTATTGAATTGGCCGATGCCATCCGACATTCGGCCAGTGTGTACTAGGCTTAAAGGAGTTGTAAAGGCAGAAGGTTTTTATCTTAATGCATTCTATGCATTGAGATAAAAAGCCTTCTGTGTGTAGCAGCCCCCCTCAGCCCCCCTAATACTTACCTGGGCCCCATCTCTTTCCAGCGATGTCCACAAAACCCTAGGCCATACGGGACTCTCCCTTCTGATTGGCTGAGACACAGCAGTGGCATCATTGTCTCCTAATGCTGTCAATCAAAATGTCAGGTCACCTGTAGCCAGGTGACAACTGCACCCTGTTGAAGTCAGGGGTGCAGCGCAAGATAGTGAACCCAATCTCTGACTGCTGCGGATGGACAGGAACGTGAGCCCAAAATTCCCCAGGGCGCGGAGTCTAAGACCCAGCAGGTGTTCACCAGAGCCTCTAGTGGTGAGGATGGACTTGGCTGCAGCTGGGCCCAGGTCGTGGCCCCTGGGATCCCCTGGGTCACGCTCCGTAGGGAGAGAGGGGAAGCAGCCACTCAGGACACAAGGGATAGTGATGGGTCAGCCGAGGTCGGGCAACAGGCAGACGAGGGTAACCAAGGGACAGGCCAAAGGTCAGGGTCACTGGCAAACAGGAGTAGTCAGAGACAAGCCAAAGTCGGTACACAGAAAGGTAAATCAAGCACACGGCAGACAGGAACACAAACTAACAAACACTGTTGAATAGCAAAGCAGACCTGCAGTGCGCTGGTTAATATAGGCTTCCTGGAATGGCCTAGGGTGGAGCAAAACAGAGAAGAGAGATGATTAAAGCAGCCAGAAGGAAGAGTCTGGCCTCTAATGCAGACATGAGGAAAAGGTAAACTGCCAGACACTATTGCATGTCCATGACACAAAGTCAGTTAGCCAATCAGGAGAGAGAGGGGGTGGGGCCGAAAGGCAGCTCCGTATCTGAATAGACACACAGAGCTGCAGTTTGGCTTGGGTGCCCCCATAGCAAGCTGCCTTCTGTGGGGGCACTCAAAAGGAGGGAGGGGCATGGAGCAGCAAAGAGGGACCTGAGAAGATGAGAATCTGGGCTGCTCTGTGCAAAATCAACTACACAGAGCAGGTAAGTATAACATGTTTGTTATTTAAAAAAAAAACAATCACTTTAAAGGTATGCATGAAGAATTTTTACTGCAGTAATACTGTTTCAGCATGCTTTATAGGAAAAGGTTGTGCATGTGGTTCAAATAAATCATTTTAATAATAAAGAGTATTTTGCTGGCTTGGGGAAATCTGTGATTGTCGTGGGGCAGGCAGATGTTTTTAACGCTAAGTTATGAATTAGAACTATCCAGATTTTTTCAACAGAAACTGAATACAAAATCAAAAAAGAATTTCAATAAAGCAACGTGGACTGACATTTAGTGGCGGTTCACACATATGCACTGCTCTGCAAATCACATGCGATGTCTGTGCGTTGCAAATTCAGCCATAAAGATTGATGCCGAATTGCATCGCATTCGGACCACAGTCGCACAGGAACACTTTTTTTTGGTCCGCACCAGAATCTGATCACATGGGTGTTCACACCTATACATATCCAAAGGAAATGTGCTGCACCAGAATATTGATACAATGATTCCTATTAGTGAATCATAGAAGTGATATACAAATGTAAAACCAAATAAATCCTCAAAAGGAATAATGGTGAAAACACATACTAATGTTGGTGAAAAATAAAAAAAAAATATATATGATATGACAGTGCAATAAAAGTCCAAAAAGTCCACAGAGAATTATAATCACTCTGGTCTTGTACACCTCTGTGAAAAAATACAAGAGTTACAATACAAATTCGTGCTCCTCAATCCACCACCATCAAATGTTTAAGCCTCTCACCTTCCCATCTGACCCAAGAGTCACCAATGGGTCAGATAAAGCAGTCCCCTTTCAGGGTAAATGGATAGATGGGCTGATATACACTTAGAACTGTGAGGATATTCCAAGGACCAGCACCGTATCATTCATAGACCACCAGGCAGTACATAGGGAAAAATAAAGGAAATCTAGTGCTCTCTGATGGGATACATAGGCTTTATTAAAGCAGAGTTCCGGGCTCGAAAACTTTTTTTCAATAAACATACCAACGGGACAGTCAGGGCTAGTACATTCCACAATGGCTAGCCTCTGATCTGTCCCGGTTCGCACTTACCAGCAAGAAGAAATACTCACTTATAAAATTTCTTCTCCAGCGTTGCCATCTCTGTTGTGGGCAGCTGAAGCCGGCGCGATCCTCTTCAGCGTCCTCTTCCGTGTCTTCTTCTCCCAGAATGCGCCTGCACCGGCCCCTCTCGTCTCTTCCGGTGCGGCGCCGCATTCCTCCACAGCTTCTGGGCATGCCCAGAAGCTGTTTAGCAGGGAATGCGGCGTCGCCCCGGAAGTGACGAGCGGGGCCGGTGCCGTCGCATTGATTCCTGGGAGCGATGACGTTCAGCTCCCAGGAATCATTGCAAGCCAGGAAGTGACGGCGGAGCCGCGGCGCAGAGGGAGGAAGTGGAGAATAGGTGAGTATATTCTATCTACAATTACAAGGTGAGTAAAAAAAAAAAAATATACCTAACTATCCAATTCCTTTTCAGGTGAAGGAGACCAAGCAGACGGGCACAAAAAAAAAAGGTCGATTTTGTGCCCGGAACTCCGCTTTAAGAAAAAAAATCCACTTACAAGCAAAGCACTTCAGCAGTGCAAGCTGTTTCAGCTGTTCTGTGGCAGAGAGATGATGTGACGTGTGACAGACAGGTTCTGCCCTCCATAGGCATTGCATCGAGCATTCAGCATTGACTTCATCAGTAGGACCCTGATCGTTTTTGATTATTAGTTCACACCCATGCGATCCAATTCATGTCTGAATTGACAGTTTGTACTGCGATATGCGAACTGAACTGGGGGTGTCATTAACTTTCTATTGACAGCGATTTGTATATGGCAGTGTGAACTGCCTGCAAGTTGGGTGCGATGTTTCGCAGGGTTCCCGCATCACATATGTATGAACCGGCACTTACTGTCATTTTGTGAATTCTGTATGCACAATCAAAGCCTTACATCCACAACAGTTACTCATGTAAAATTGAACAAATGCATTATATTTGAAGATATCCAAGTGTATCTGGTTAGTCTAGGATTACCTAGGAAATTAGACATTCTATATTCAAATATCATGAACAATATATACGTATTTGTGCCATAGGCAGTATATGCTTTGTAAAGCAATACCCTCTTGTCTAAACATTGAACTTGGCTGTTAAATGTGCCTCAAGTATTCCAAAGCAGTAGAATATTATCAGAATATATATCTTTCTAATATATGCCGAGACACTCGGGCATAAACAGCTGTTTCCCAGAGTTCATACTTCAGTGAAAATCCTGTTTAATATTCCAGATACTTGAGGGTATAAATGAAGAGGATGTTCTGAAGCTGTGTTTATGTATCAGTGCATTATATAAAAAATAAAAAAAGTAATATGTATAAAAAAGAAAATAAATTATGATAATGAAAATACTTACAGTCTTTCCCAGATAACTTTGGTCCTAAATGTGAATAGAATGTGTTTACTTATACTAAGCTCTCAAATGTGCCTTTAGGTACCGTATACTAAAGAAAAATTTTTTTTTTCATACTTTCAGTTGGGTCAAATAAGAAAGAATAACCTTTGTTATGCAATTAAAAAAAATCACGGATAATGTATACCCTAAAGATCTTGGTAACTTTTTTTTTTTTATTTAGTTTTTTTTTCCCCTTTTTGATGTACAAGTTTATAATATTTTGCTTTATATCATTGATTATTTATTGCAAACATTTTTTTTAAAGAGCTTACCGGGCTTTGTAATAAGAAAACACAATGGCACCTACTCACTTTTTGCTGTCCCCTTTCAACATGAAAATACAAAGGGACTGTATGAACTGAAGGAGGGAGTAGCAGTGACCATCCCCCGACTCATTCAGCTGTGTGTCTTATAAAAAGAACGGTATAAATAGATTAACCACTTGAAGATTTACCCCCGTTCATGACCAGGCCATTTTTTGGGATATGTCACTGCGTTACTTTAACTGACAATTGCGCGGTCATGCGACAATGTACCCAAATACATTTTTTTGTCCTTTTTTTCCCCACAAATAGCGCTTTCTTTTGGTGGTATTTGATCACCTCTGCGGTTTTTGAAAAAAAAAAAAACAATACTTTTTACTTTCTGCTATAAAACATATGCAATTAAAAAAAAAATTAAAAATCAAATTTCTTCAACAATTTAGGCCAGTATGTATTCTGCTACATATTTTTGGTAAAAAAAAATCCCAATAAGCGTATATTGATTGGTTATAGCGTCTCCAATCTATGGGATATTTTTATTTTTTTTTTTTTACTAGTAATGGCGACGATCAAGGACTGTGATATTGCGGCAGACAAATCGGCCACCTAACTAACACTTTTGACACTTTTTGGGGACAAGTGACACTAATGCAGTGATCAGTGCTAAAAAATATGCACTGCCACTAAACTAATGACACTGGCTAGAAAGGGGTTAACACCAGAGGCGATCAAATGGTTAACTGTGTGCCTAGCCTGTGTTTACTCACTGTGTGGAAGGTGATTTGACTAAGGGAAGGCAAAGATCCGTGTTCCTGCTTTGCAGAAAGACAGGATCAATACCTTCCCTTCTGACAGAATGAGATGCTGCCTTGTTTACATAGGCAGATTGCCATTCTGCCTGTGCGCTGTGTAATTCGGCTGGTGCCCGTGGACATTGAGACCGCGGTACCCACCGCTGGGCTCCCACTGTGTGTAATCACAGTGGCTCGCGCGCCACAGGCAACCCACTCCCGCTGTGATTTCACACAGAGGGAGTGGATTGCCGGTAATGTGCAAGCGCACCCCAGACCCAGAAGTGTCAGATCACGTACTAGGTACGTGATCTGGCACAGAGTGCCCCCCCCCCCCCCCCCGCTGCAGTATATGTACGGTGGACAGTCCGCAAGTGGTTAAATAACCACTTCTTGATCAGAAGGTTTTACCCCCTTAATGACCAGGCCATTTTTCGCGATTCGGCACTGCGTTACTTTAGCGGACAATTGCGCGGTCGTGGGATGCTGTACTCAAATAAAATTGATTTCCTTTTTTCCCCACAAATAGGGCTTTTTTT
This sequence comes from Pelophylax lessonae, assembly GCF_965119305.1. NCBI lineage: Eukaryota > Metazoa > Chordata > Amphibia > Anura > Ranidae > Pelophylax > Pelophylax lessonae. The sequence goes on from NC_138775.1 coordinate 157,574,538, forward strand.
TGGTGGTATTTAATCATCTGTGCGATTTTTGTTTTTAAGAGCTATAAACAAAAAAAGAGCAACATCTCTGAAAGGAAAAAAACAATATTTTTCACATTCTGCTATAAAACATTCCCAATAAAAAAAAATTAAAAATCTAATTTTTTTCATCATTTTAGGCCAATTTATATTCTGCTACATATTTTTAGTAAAAAAAATCCCAATGAGCGTATTTTGATTGGTTTGCACAAAGTTATCGCGTCTACAAACTAGGTAAAAGATTTATGTCATTTTTATTTTTTTACTGGTAAAGGTGGTGATCTGCAATTTTTAGCGGGACTGCGACATTGCAGCGGACAGATTGGACTCCTAACTGACATTTTTGACACGTTTGGGGGAACCAGTGACATTGCTACAGTAATCAGTGCTAAAAATATGCACTGTTACTGTAATAATAACACTGGCAAGGAAGGGGTTAACCCAGGGGCAATCAAAGGGTTAAGTGTGAGCCTAGGGGTGTTTTCTAACTGTGGGGGGGGGGTGGGCTTGTGGAATCAACACAGAGACCTGTGATCCTAAAAAGGAGGATCTGTGTTAATTCCAGAGAGAACAACGGTCTGCTTTGTTTACAATAGCAGACCGTCATTCTCTCTCCATGGGGAGCGATCTCGGGTGCCCGGCAGCAATCGCGGCTGCCGCCCCCCATGGAACGGCTTCACCGCTGCCTATGCGTGGGTTTGTGCAGCCGAGCCAGCCTGCCGCAGTAAATCTGCGGCGGGCAGCAAGTGGTTAATACTGCGCTATGCATGCATTTAACAGACTAGCAGTAATGAGCTATAGCATAAGTGTTAAGAATTGCATTAAAGCGATAGTATACTCTTTTTTTTTTTTCTTTTAACTGCAGGTAAGCCTATAATAAGGCTTACCTGTAGGTACAATTAATATCTCCTAAACCGGCACGATTTAGGAGATATTTGCCCTGTATGCAGCCGCTAAAGCTAGCGGTGCATGCGCTCTGAAGGTCCATCAGAGTTCCTTGCCGGGATCTTGCCGGAAAGTGACTCCCGCGAATGCGGAAAAGTATTATGAAATACTTACCTTAAAACGAAGCCCCGACACGGACCCCTGGACACCGCTCTGGGAGATGACATGCTCCCTCTGCGTCTCTTCCGGGTGTCTGGAGCCGCCGAACCCGGAAGAGACGCAGAGGGAGCATGTCAGCTCCCAGAGCGGTGTCCGGGGGTCTGTGTAGGGGCTTCGTTTTAAGGTAAGTATTTCATAATGAGCTAGTATGCGATGCATACTAGCTTATTATGCCTTTGTCTTGCAGGGTTTTTTTTTTTTTTTTTCCGGGAGTATACTACCGCTTTAAGTACCACACTTGCTGGCTGCAGATTGACATACTGTATAAAACATTAATTTTCAATCGTGCATATTTTCCATACTAAAATGTTATTCTTATATATTTTTGTTTAACATTATAAAAATATAAAATTTACTATACAATAATAATGGTAATTGATTTGTACTCGCACAAGTTGTGACATATGTTTAATGTACTATTTTTTTTTTATTTCTTTTTCCTTTTTTTCCATATTTTCATGGGGAGAATTGAGCACGTTGTTTGTGTGAAGAGGGTACTTTGTTAAATGTTCAGGGAAGAGAATGTCCATATGAGCTCCATATCTCTGCAAACCCCAGATAAGAAAATGTAACACAGACCCCAATGTGTTTCACTCTCCCTCTCCACCCCCCCATGGAGCTTTATCATGTTCCCTGTGCATTTTTGTCTGGAGGCGGGATGAGCTCTGTCCTAGCCTACACTCACAGTGATCAGCTTTATTGATTGGGATTCCTACAGCCTGAATGGCATCCACAATTTCGGCTTGGGGTCAGTCACACTTTGTTAATCTTTGTAAACTTCGTATCCATGGAGAAGAAGTTCTGTCATCCTAGGACAGGACATGTGTTAGGACTACATACATCTCCAAGATCAAAACCTTCAGGGGTATGGGAAATGATTACGTCCACACTCACCTACATAGGTTGAACTGGATTGTCTTTATTAAACCTCAACTCCTATGTAACTATATATCACCTTTTATGTTAGGGAGATGAGGAAAGAGAGGTTGCTCTGTAGTCCTTCCTTCCACACTTGCTGTTATAGACCGACATTTCTGTTACTCCATAAATACAGTACTGGAACGGGGACAGGCAGCTCATTTCTACTATTCTTAACAGCTTTGCAGGCCTAATCGTAGTTAAAATCACATCATTACTCGTTACAGAAACTCCTGTTTCACAGTTATTAATTGGGAATGTTATCCTAGATAATTCTATTAAAAAATGAATGTCTTTGCAGATAAAGGCCTATTTAACATTTAGTATATTGTCTGATCATAAAAAACTTGTTCTTGGCTAAAAGGTTCAGAAATATTTTAACTGTGGCTTGGCATGTCTTCAACATGCCCTTTATGTCTTGATAAAGTTCCCCTAATGAAAACTCTGCCTGACAGATACCTCACCTTTTCATGGCCTGTTGGAACTCTGCACAAATATCATCTTCATATCTACGAAAAAAGTGAGAGTCCAAAAAAAAAAAAAATGGTGAAGGAATTGTAGTTTTATTTCAAAATGGAACATACAGTGTAATGACTTTCTTGATGTATTTCACGCATTACCTTAATAAAAGCCTTATGAGTAAGTGCTATATGAGCAAAATGCATCCTTCCCTTGGATGGGTATGTTCTAAAATTATGCTGGAAGCCAAGATCATGTCTAAATATATTAAAAATGCCAAGATCATGTTTAAATATAATAAAAAATATTAGGGATTAATGTATTAATCCATTTTACCAGTTGAAGCTGGGTTTATTTTCATAGTGAAAGAGCGATCTTTTCGACAAATGAATTACTGCAAACAAAATAAATTCACCTACAACAATAAGCACTACATAAAACCTATTTCCAAATAATCTCTGAACTATTTAATTGATTCAAGCAGCCACCATTATTTTCAAGCTGGCCCTTTGAAAGGCATGCCATATTAGACTGTTACTAAACCCAGGACCCTGCATTCATTATATGTGGTCTCCCACAGTACACAGAACATGGAAATGCACTTATTTCAGTAAATATAAATTGCTAAATACCTTTTCTCATAAACAGTTAGAGTCTTGTGACTTCTATCAGTGTCCAACAGAACAATGATTAAAGCTTGTAGGAGGAGTTTTCATTCTCCCCTGATTGTTGTATGAGGCTATAGGACCCCTGACCCTCTGTCTGGGGAGTGCTGATTGGCCCTGTGCTGATCACATGCACTCTCCCCAAAAAAAAACTCTCTAGCATTACACACCAAACTAAGCATGTGCAGCTTGTCCCCAAGGCTCTGTTCTATCAGCATATGGATCGGGGATTGTGGTAGAAGGGGAGAACACATTGGGGGCCGTGTTACACTTTCTTATCTGGGGTTTGCAGAAGAGAAGACAGGATCAAACAGCCTTTTTACAGAATGCGGAGGATTAACCCCATTAGGTTCTACAGTGAGTATAACAAGCATGCTTTATTTCATATACAGACTGATTTTACTGTTGAGGGTTTAGTAACTCTTTAAGGAAGGAAGGTAGGATATGATATCCTGCAATGGCATTATTACATTCTACTCGTTGCTTTTGGAATGTGTTTCCTAGACAATTTAAAAATCTTTGTGAATTTAGGTGTTTTTGGTCTCATATGTCATTGGATTTACAGTATGTTCTCCTTTAACCTTGCATGTTTTACCTATGTATTATGGAAATTCTATTGAACTCTGTTTCTCCTATGTCTCATCTGTTTAGTGTTTGCAGTTATGGGGGGCCGGATTTAAAGAAACTGCAGCTTCAAACATCTATGACGTGTTTCAGTTTCGCCGCGTTCAAATCAATTAACTGGCGCTGCGGCGAATTGGCGAGTAAAACAGCAATAATGAATTCCGCCGTCAGCGGGATTCACTTACGATCGCGGCTTCGCCAATTCGCAAACTTATGTCTTCCTGCTTATAGCGGTTTCACATAGCGATGTGGGCTAGTGGATTAGTGCACACATCACATGTCTGTAATTCATCTCCCTCTGCTGTAGGTTCGAGGCTTACCATCTCCACCTACTTTTTTTATTTTCTTTTTTTGTTTATATTGCTAAAATGGAACGGATTACATCATATATATTGCTAAATAATGTTACACTCAGAAGCGCTTGCAAGCTTACACCATTTTAAGTGTTTTTTTGATCTTGTCTGTGTGTCGAATCGATCTTATGAAGGAAAGTACCAAAGGCAAGTGACCAAACCCCTACCCTACTTCAGGGCAAGATGAAACCTCACAATTTTACCATGGTCTTCTTCCCACATTCCATACAATGTTTAGTTCTTTAGCTATATGTGCTTTTTAGCCTTAACACACTCCATTTTTTCCACCATACAGCTTTATTCTGCACAATAGCTAAGTGCTTTGCAACTTCACTGCAGTTCACAACGTCATGGGTTCAAATCACATCACTACACTTGGGATCTCTTTTCACTCTCATTTTTTTAAACAGTTTTTTTAAACTATCTTGAATTTGGGGGGGGAGGGGGGTGTCCTACCCAAATTTCAAGCACATCAATGGAAACAACACAATTTTGATTTTATGAGTGTGGTCCTAGTTTTATCGAGATGCAATTCTTTACATATTTACCATGGTTCTTACAATTTCTTGACCAATAAACATAGGTGTCTGATATTGGACTCTCTCCATATTTCAACAACACAGGCCCTCATAGTCCAACACTACATTTGCCTCACACCTCAACACAACACTGTCACATCCCTACTCTACATTACAACCCCTCACATCACCAGTACAAGCAGCATGCAAAGTGCAAAACTCCGGCCTTGGCAGCTTAATGGGCCATACACTAACAATTTGTCTAGACTTTTTCCTGTAGACTTAACCAAACCATATAATAGAAGCTCAAACCTCAACACTTTCAATTTGGATGCAATCAGGCAGGCCCTTGCACTACATAGAAAATGTCAATCGGAAGGATAAAGTCTTCTCTAAATCTTACAGTGTGGATGGCCCTTTTGTCTGTAGGCACCCACACAAAACAAAAAAACACATGTTCAATTCTAATGTATTTATTTATTTGAGAATGACAGCAGAAGGAGGGATGCAGCAAAAGAATATTGTCACTCTCCAGTCCGTGTGCCTTTACAGCGCCAGACCACGATCTTTGCTCCATGGCTACGGGATTCTGATGTCTTCCACAACTTCCGGCAGAGTTCAGAATCCATTCTGCACCTCTACCAGCTCATAGGGGACAGGCATGGCAAGGTTGCTGGGCAGCTTCCAAGCCACTTTCGAAGTTCCAGGGTGTTCATGTTGGTCATTGGCCATGTGCCTTACCAAATATCCACTGACCACAAAAGAAAATGAGTGGAGTCCATCAAGGTGGGTTTCTACCACCTACACCCGCAAGCAGTACCACTCCTGGAAAAATAAAACAAAGGATAAGACATTTCATTATGAAAATCACATCTTAATGCCTGTTTGCTTCATTCTGAACTTCATTTAATTTCGACATCACGAGTGAAATAACACATTTTATGCCAACTTACACAAACCAGAAATCATTAATGTAAACATTTGAATACACACCTGTGACGCCAGACAGCCCATCACCACAGGCTTCCCATGGTACGTGCCATGATTCCAAGATGTTGATGTTCTGGAAAATTACAACACCATAAGATACCAAGCAGCCGTTCATGTTATCAATAACTACACAGGTGGCATAGACACAAATAAACACCTGCCAGCTCTTCTCAGCCCTTTACACTATTCACAATACCAACATGTTTATGGTTAGAGGTGCATGTTTTTGCTCAAGTAACACAATTTTACCAATGTTGACTACACTTTATCTACAATGGCAAGTGTCATTGGCAGATGATAATCACCCTCTGTCTCCCTGTGAGTGGCACCTCTGCTAACTAGCTAATTAATACACATGCCCTATCTTGACCGGTTACAGTACTTACATGTAAAGTGGCTAGCAACCAGGGTATTCCGGGTGGCCATACCGGCAGCGGTGCTCCGCCGCCTGGGGGCCGCCGGCTGACGGACCTCTGGCTCCCTCTCCTCCGTCAGCTCCCAAGAATCATCCCGGGCAACGCACATGTTGTGCAACACGCAGCACGCCAGGATGATCTTGGAAGCCTTTGTAGGAGAGTACAGGAGTTCACCCCCAGGCCGGGCCAAGCAGAGAAACCGGGACTTGAGAAGACCTATGGTCAACTCAATGATACTCCGGCTTCTCCGCAAGGCCCTGTTGTAATTCCTCTCTGCTGGGCCCTGGGGGTACCTGATTGGAGCCATCAGCCACGTCAGCTGCGGGTAACCAGCATCCCCTGAAAAATAAGAAAAATATACATTAGTTATTCATATCATGTGACTTTAGATGACTCCTCAAAATGGGAGACAATTAGGCATTTTACTAAACAACCTGCTCGTCTGTTTGCAAAAAATCATATGAAACATCTCAACTCTGTCTAACTGCCTAAATCACTAATACAAATGGGAAAAAGGACACACAAAGTGGTGGGTTTCTCTTGCAAGTTACAACTTGGCCCCTATTCTGTTCCTATTACATTAGCCTAGGTCTTACTTCTGGAATATATCTGCAACTAGAGTGAGGAAACCAATATTGACTCACTTATGCAAAGTACTTTGGGGATATGGCAATACCATTGGAATCATTTGTAGGTTTTCTTTGGGTGGCTAGAGGACACCATTTACACATTGGTTAACCACCTTCATTGGACTCAAAGACAACTTTGCAAATCTTTCTTTTGTGAGCTGCTAAGCTGCTGATCTGGTTGTGTGTGAACAGCCTGACAACTAATAACACATCCATTTTAGGTAGGCTTTGCTTAAATCAGGGTGTACACCGATGTAGCTTATTCCTATGTCTATGTAATCTTACAGTTTATGTTGTTAAGACAAAATACTTTACCAATAAGCCACCCTTCGGGCATTTGTCCACTTTCAAACACCTCGTACAGAGTACTTGTTCTTAACATACTGGAATCATGGCACGACCCTGGGTGACCAGTGTTGACACTCATGATGCGCTGTTTGGCGTCACACACTAATTGGACGTTCACAGAGTGGTACTGCTTGCGGTTCCGGTATTCACTTTCGTGGCTCCTTGGGGGCCTAATGGCTATGTGGGTGCCATCGATTGCCCCTAGGATTTGCGGCATGTGTGCCCGCCGGTAGAAACCCAACTTGACTTCATTCCACTCATTTTCATTCTGTGGCCAGTGGATAAAATTGGGCACTATATCCACTATGGCATTAATGACCAACATGAACACCCTTGAAACTGTGGGCTGGCTAATGCCCATGATACTTCCCGAAGTGGCTTGGAAGCTGCCACGCCCTAAAATATACAAAGTGGCCAGCAATCTGGCCATGCCGGGCACCGCATGGCCGCGCTGTGTGTCCGGGTCAATTTTCTCTGCTATGAGCTGGTAGAGGTGTAGAATAGTTCCACGCTCGAGCCGGAACTTCCTCCTGACATCAGAATCCCGCAGCTTGTCCAAATAGATCCTTGGAGCAAAAATGCGTGGCTGGCGAGGTAAGGGCACACGGACTGGAGGTGCTGCTGCTGAAGGTGCTGCTGCTGCTGCTGCTGCAGCTTCCCCACCTTCTGCTGCCTCCTGTGCCAGGGCCTCCTCAAACAAGGCACCAATAAATGCCAGCATTGCACCATCTAATGCGTCTGGGATATCGTCCTCCATTTTGAACGCGCAAATTCGCGAATGCGCAGATATATATAGAAACGGCCGCTAATTATCACACCTGTGAGCCAGCTATAAAAGGAGCACATGGCCAATATGGCTGCTGGATGTTATAGATCGATGTTTCTTATGTGCTAGCAAGACCCTGTGACCCACAACCTACATTATCTGGAGGTAAGACAATTGTATCTCTCTCTCCCAAAAAAAAGGAAGGAGACAATTTGTACTTATCTTGGGTGTGCTTAAGTTGTCTATGGTGAATCCCCTCCAACCCACAATAGCTTGGGAACCCCTCAAGTGTCTTTTAATCATTGGCAGTTGGCCCCATGTGCATGTGGTTTGGACATGTGTTTTCTCATGTTTGTTAAAGGTGTGCAGTCTAGATTTGGCATCTAAACCTGCCCCCTTACCTTCCCAGCTTCCAAAGACACCATTTTTGCTTTCCTGATAACTGTAATTTATTATGTGCACGTATGTAGGTCATGCGATTTCTCATGTATGTTTAATGTTTGCAGCCTCCTTTTGCCTATAAAGGATTACACCACCACCACCACCACCACCACTGTGTTTGTGACATTAGGTAAGTGTTTGGAGGGCCTCGTGTGATTTGTACCCCTATGCGTTTTCTTATGTGTTTTTTTTTTACATTTCTTTGCAGCCTCTTCTGCTCTTTGCCACCACCACCACCACCACCACCACCGTGTTTGTGCCATTAGGTAAGTGTTTGGAGGGCCTCGTGTGATTTGTACCCATATGCGTTTTCTTATGTGTTTTTTTTTTTTCCTTTTCTTTGCAGCCTCTTCTGCTCTTTGCCCACTACTACCACCACCACCACGACCAAGTCTGTTTGTGCCATTAGGTAAGTGTGTTCTGTAACTGTTCACTAATTATACTGTATATGAAGAGCAATCTGCAAATCCTGTTTTTTCTGTTTTCTCTTTTGTCATTTCAGATTTAGGAGTTTGGGGCTCTTTGCTGCTGCTGGACAGCCAGATTCTCTGCCCACCTCGTGCTCCCATGGCCCCACCCACTGGAAGGATGAGAAGGGCCAGGGGGGCCAGGGGGGCCAGGGGGGCCAGGGGGGCCAGGGGGGGCAGGGGGGGCAGGGTGGGCAGATCGTCTGGCTCTGGTGTGAGGGAGGCTCCAGCTGTATCCATGAGGGAGTCCACCATCCCCATCCCGGAGGAGGAAGCCGGGGGAGGTGTTAACACACCAAGTGGACAAGCTGGCTCTTCTGACAGTAGTCCTGGAGCGGGTCCGTCCACCAGAGTCAGCTTGTCCACATTAACCCGGCTTCCCCGTTTCACCCACAATCAGTGCTGTGCCCTGGTCCACGCCTATATGGCCAGATATCAGGCGATACATGGGACCAGGGCCGCGTCTTACTCAGTAACAGAGAAGAACAGATTGTGGGATGAAATCCGGGATGCTGTAAATGCACTGGGTGAAGCACCTCGCCACCGTGACAGTGTGCGGAAGAAGGTCAACGACATCTGTGGGTCCGTTCGGAAGAAGCTAATTGCATGGGCTGCGGAGGGTCTTTATGACCGTCAAGGTCGGCTGGATGAACGTGCACGAAGTTCTCTCTGGGATTATCAATTACCTTTCTTGAACATCATAGGACCCGATACCATCTTTCCCAGAGAGGACTTAGATTCGGATGCTTTGCACCGAGGTAGGATATTATCTTGGATGTCAATTGTGTGAGTTGTTTGGAAAAGATTAACTACTATCCTATGTGTGACATTAAGAGAATGTGATACTTGCCCTTCCAATTGTCCTTTTTTTGTTTTCCCCAACCTGCAATTTGTTCATCTGTAGCACGGATCTCAGCCCCTCCACAGCCCATGCAGCTTGGCGAACCAGACGGACTCACAGGTGTTGACATCAGTGCTGACCCTCCTCCTGGTAGGTCCAATATCATACTGTGCCAAACAATGTAGATGTTTTTTTTTGGCCAAGATAGCTCATATTGCTATGTCCTTTACAGAAGATCCGCAGCAGGGAACACACCCAGTGCAGCTAGGCCTGGAGGAAGGTGTTGGTATGTCTAGTCAAATAATGTTTTTTTGAATCTTATTAACCCCATTAACACACATGTTTTTTCTTAGGAAAGAGTGTTGCCTTTTAGATGTTTACCCTGCAAAACACAGTTGACAGCATTAATGGGTGCCGTCATTAGTAGGCAGACCAAGCCTTCTTAACCTTTGGGAGGGTTTAGCAAGTGTCCTATGAGCCCAGGAAAGCACTTTTGAATGTTTGGCCTCAATGCTTCATTCATGAAGCTAGGAGGGCAATCTGGCCATAATCATTACTGACTAAGGTTATGTACTAAACATGTTTTTTTTTTTTTTTTTTAAAAGAACATCAGGCCCCTCTTGACGTTGCAGCTGGAGTTGGATCAGGAGCTGGCGACGATTCTGCATCCAGTGCTGTGGTATGTGATATAAGGGAACAAGGTGCACATGTAACATTTCAATGGTAGCATTGATTTTGGACTAGATGTGGCTTACATTGTGTGTGTTAAATTAGTGCTATGACATTCTGACGATGCACCAGCACAACAAGAGTTCTATCTTGAACATCAGGGAATTATGTTATAATTTGGTGTGCCACTAATGTTCCAAAAACATCCAGGATCTTTAAAGTCCGGCCCGTCTTTGATTTTCCAGGTCCAAATTCATGGGTATCGTTTGGTTGGGTTGTCCTCTAGCCGATTGATGGCAAGATTTTAGACAACATACGTAGATGTATAAAGTCATTGGTGTAGTAACAGATTTACCAAAAGCATAAACAACCTACCACACCAGGGTTAATTGGGAACACCTTCATGTTGAATCTTTTTTGCCTTTGTCATATTAGTCCTACCAATATAATATGTACCCATTATCAGAAGTGTTGCTAGCTTGGATAATCTTACAATGAACAAGTACTCATTAGAAGCACATCAAACTTTTCAACGTTCTGCTTGGGGTGTTAAGTTGTCAAACTAATCTGAAATATTTAGTCATGATGTTTGATAATGATTTGGTCTATTTCTTCTGCTTTCAGGTAGCCTTAGATGCAGAGGGATTGTCACCTACCCAACTTCGTCCATCTATGCTGGATGTAGCCGAGAGGCTGCTTGATGAGTATCAGGTCCAAAATGAGTTAAGGAGGCGTACTCAGCAATCTACTGAGGCAGTACGTCTGCTCGGGCTCATACAGGAATCTGTAGCAACAATGGTACAGGTTCACCAGGATATGTTACAGGTTCAACAGGATATGCGTAACAGCTTGGTAAGTTTAGCAGACCAGCATCAACGGGATCGGCAAAGTGTTGACACTCAGGTGCTGGCCACACGCCAATGCCTGTTTGGATCTGAAGATGCCCCATTGGCAGAGCCCTCCCAAACATCTCACTCACCTGCCACTGCAGGTTGTGGTAGTGGGAGGGTAATGCCAGTGTTGGCCACTTGTCAGGCAGCTGGGGATGGGACAATTCCTCCTGTAGCCACTCCTAGCACTTCACACTCCGTTCGGACTCCCACACCCCTCAATGAGCAATCCTCCTGCACAACCTCAATGCGCACTGGTTCCACAGTACCCCTTCCACCTGACTACATTCCCTCCACACCTTTATCACTTCACTCCTCCCCAGGCCGTTCTTCTTTTTTGTCACCAATGCGACATGTCGTTTGCCCCCGCACCGTGGACCACAACAACCAATCAACCACCACTCCCCACACATCTTCACAACCCTTGCACCACCAGCAGCATCAAATAGCCTTGGAGCAGCAACGATCCCATCTCATGGTAATGGCACACGTTACCCAAATTCTTAGGCTGAGCACAGAGCAGATGGGACTATTGGCACAAGATCTTCAGTCTGGGACATTTCCAGGGTTCAACACCCTGCATCAGCAGCAGCCTCAGACACAAGATCTGATTCTAATGGGCCACTTTACCAGAACTCTAAGGCTAACCCCAGAGCAGATGGGACTATTGGCCCACCATTTGATGGCAGGAACCTTTCCATTGCTCACCACACTGCTTCAGTCACCACCACCACCACCAACTTAATTTCTTTTTTTTTTTTTTTTTTGGTTTTGTTAATGATTGTTACATTGGCCAATTTGTGGGGCCATTTTTTTTTTAAATTTGAGGGTGGCACAATATGATTTCTTATAGTGCTTTTTTTGGGGATGAAATAAAATTTTATGCAAAATGATTAGTTTGTGTTTGCTCTTTGGTTTTTTAGGAGTGTTGGTGGCCAAGTAATGGCCCTGGTTAATGTAGGCATTTATACACACGTGCTTCTCGATCTCCAAACATATGATTTCATGTAAATTTAGATAACTCAATGTTCACATAACGACCCAAGAAAAGGTCTCCCTTCAAATGTAGCTTCAAAACAAGTCTCAAGGCTAACATAAACCAAAGCCAACATACTAACAATTACAGACCACACCACTCAAGTAAACAAATACAACACAAAAGACATTCGATGTGTACACCAAAAAGAAAACTTGGGTAATAAAATAAATGTTTTAATAACACATGTGGGTGTCTACCAACTGTAGCGTACAAAAAATATATTACAATATATAATAGAATGAACTAAATTGCCAATGTAACATTTGTGTTGCAAAGAGCAACATACTTAAATTTAATTTAGATAAACATTTTAAACATTTTTTATGTTTTGACATCATTTTTTGGAAGGTTTTCACAAAAACAATTCTTTTTTGTAAACATTTGTGGTTTTTTCCGTTGCCATAAAAACAACAAGCCTTATTTGTAAACATTTTTGGTTTTGTCGGTTGCCATAAAAACAACAAGGCTTATTTGTAAACATTTGTGGTTTAGTTTGTTACCAAAAACAACAAGGCTTTTTTGTAAACATTTTTGGTTTAGTTTGTTACCAAAAACAACAAGGCTTTTTTGTAAACATTTTTGGTTTAGTTTGTTACCAAAAACAACAAGGCTTTTTTGTAAACATTTGTGGTTTAGTTTGTTACCAAAAACAACAAGGCTTTTTTGTAAACATTTTTGGTTTTGTCGGTTGCCATAAAAACAACAAGGCTTTTTTGTAAACATTTTTGGTTTAGTTTGTTACCAAAAACAACAAGGCTTTTTTGTAAACATTTTTGGTTTAGTTTGTTACCAAAAACAACAAGGCTTTTTTGTAAACATTTTTGGTTTTGTCGGTTGCCATAAAAACAACAAGGCTTTTTTGTAAACATTTTTGGTTTTGTCGGTTGCCATAAAAACAACAAGGCTTTTTTGTAAACATTTTTGGTTTAGTTTGTTACCAAAAACAACAAGGCTTTTTTGTAAACATTTTTGGTTTTGTCCGTTGCCATAAAAACAACAAGGCTTATTTGTAAACATTTGTGGTTTTGTCCGTTGCCATAAAAACAACAAGGCTTTTTTGTAAACATTTTTGGTTTTGTCGGTTGCCATAAAAACAACAAGGCTTTTTTGTAAACATTTTTGGTTTTGTCGGTTGCCATAAAAACAACAAGGCTTTTTTGTAAACATTTTTGGTTTAGTTTGTTACCAAAAACAACAAGGCTTTTTTGTAAACATTTTTGGTTTTGTCCGTTGCCATAAAAACAACAAGGCTTATTTGTAAACATTTGTGGTTTTGTCCGTTGCCATAAAAACAACAAGGCTTTTTTGTAAACATTTTTGGTTTTGTCGGTTGCCATAAAAACAACAAGGCTTTTTTGTAAACATTTTTGGTTTTGTCGGTTGCCATAAAAACAACAAGGCTTTTTTGTAAACATTTTTGGTTTAGTTTGTTACCAAAAACAACAAGGCTTTTTTGTAAACATTTTTGGTTTTGTCCGTTGCCATAAAAACAACAAGGCTTATTTGTAAACATTTGTGGTTTTGTCCGTTGCCATAAAAACAACAAGGCTTTTTTGTAAACATTTTTGGTTTTGTCCGTTGCCATAAAAACAACAAGGCTTTTTTGTAAACATTTTTGGTTTTGTCGGTTGCCATAAAAACAACAAGGCTTTTTTGTAAACATTTGTGGTTTTGTCGGTTGCCATAAAAACAACAAGGCTTTTTTGTAAACATTTGTGGTTTTGTCCGTTGCCATAAAAACAACAAGGCTTTTTTGTAAACATTTTTGGTTTTGTCCGTTGCCATAAAAACAACAAGGCTTTTTTGTAAACATTTTTGGTTTTGTCGGTTGCCATAAAAACAACAAGGCTTTTTTGTAAACATTTTTGGTTTTGTCGGTTGCCATAAAAACAACAAGGCTTTTTTGTAAACATTTTTGGTTTAGTTTGTTACCAAAAACAACAAGGCTTTTTTGTAAACATTTTTGGTTTTGTCCGTTGCCATAAAAACAACAAGGCTTATTTGTAAACATTTGTGGTTTTGTCCGTTGCCATAAAAACAACAAGGCTTTTTTGTAAACATTTTTGGTTTTGTCCGTTGCCATAAAAACAACAAGGCTTTTTTGTAAACATTTTTGGTTTTGTCGGTTGCCATAAAAACAACAAGGCTTTTTTGTAAACATTTGTGGTTTTGTCGGTTGCCATAAAAACAACAAGGCTTTTTTGTAAACATTTGTGGTTTTGTCCGTTGCCATAAAAACAACAAGGCTTTTTTGTAAACATTTTTGGTTTTGTCCGTTGCCATAAAAACAACAAGGCTTTTTTGTAAACATTTGTGGTTTTGTCGGTTGCCATAAAAACAACAAGGCTTTTTTGTAAACATTTTTGGTTTAGTTTGTTACCAAAAACAACAAGGCTTTTTTGTAAACATTTTTGGTTTTGTCCGTTGCCATAAAAACAACAAGGCTTTTTTGTAAACATTTTTGGTTTTGTCCGTTGCCATAAAAACAACAAGGCTTATTTGTAAACATTTGTGGTTTTGTCCGTTGCCATAAAAACAACAAGGCTTTTTTGTAAACATTTTTGGTTTTGTCCGTTGCCATAAAAACAACAAGGCTTTTTTGTAAACATTTTTGGTTTTGTCCGTTGCCATAAAAACAACAAGGCTTTTTTGTAAACATTTTTGGTTTTGTCGGTTGCCATAAAAACAACAAGGCTTTTTTGTAAACATTTGTGGTTTTGTCGGTTGCCATAAAAACAACAAGGCTTTTTTGTAAACATTTGTGGTTTTGTCCGTTGCCATAAAAACAACAAGGCTTTTTTGTAAACATTTTTGGTTTTGTCCGTTGCCATAAAAACAACAAGGCTTTTTTGTAAACATTTGTGGTTTTGTCGGTTGCCATAAAAACAACAAGGCTTTTTTGTAAACATTTTTGGTTTAGTTTGTTACCAAAAACAACAAGGCTTTTTTGTAAACATTTTTGGTTTTGTCCGTTGCCATAAAAACAACAAGGCTTATTTGTAAACATTTGTGGTTTTGTCCGTTGCCATAAAAACAACAAGGCTTTTTTGTAAACATTTGTGGTTTTGTCCGTTGCCATAAAAACAACAAGGCTTTTTTGTAAACATTTTTGGTTTTGTCCGTTGCCATAAAAACAACAAGGCTTTTTTGTAAACATTTTTGGTTTTGTCGGTTGCCATAAAAACAACAAGGCTTTTTTGTAAACATTTGTGGTTTTGTCGGTTGCCATAAAAACAACAAGGCTTTTTTGTAAACATTTGTGGTTTTGTCCGTTGCCATAAAAACAACAAGGCTTTTTTGTAAACATTTTTGGTTTTGTCCGTTGCCATAAAAACAACAAGGCTTTTTTGTAAACATTTGTGGTTTTGTCGGTTGCCATAAAAACAACAAGGCTTTTTTGTAAACATTTTTGGTTTAGTTTGTTACCAAAAACAACAAGGCTTATTTGTAAACATTTGTGGTTTTGTCCGTTGCCATAAAAACAACAAGGCTTATTTGTAAACATTTGTGGTTTTGTCCGTTGCCATAAAAACAACAAGGCTTTTTTGTAAACATTTGTGGTTTTGTCCGTTGCCATAAAAACAACAAGGCTTTTTTGTAAACATTTTTGGTTTTGTCCGTTGCCATAAAAACAACAAGGCTTTTTTGTAAACATTTGTGGTTTTGTCGGTTGCCATAAAAACAACAAGGCTTTTTTGTAAACATTTTTGGTTTAGTTTGTTACCAAAAACAACAAGGCTTTTTTGTAAACATTTTTGGTTTTGTCCGTTGCCATAAAAACAACAAGGCTTTTTTGTAAACATTTTTTTTTTGGTTGCCAAAAACAAGGCTTTTTTTTTTTTTTTTTGGTTTTTTTGGTTCCCAAAAAAAGGGTTTTTTATAAATTTTTATATTTTTTTTGGTTGCCAAAAACAAGGCTTTTTTTGTTTTTTTTTTTTTTTGGGTCCCCAAAAAAAGGGTTTTTTATAAATTTTTATATTTTTTTTGGTTGCCAAAAACAAGGCTTTTTTTGTTTTTTTTTTTTTTTTGGGTCCCCAAAAAAAGGGTTTTTTATAAATTTTTATATTTTTTTTGGTTGCCAAAAACAAGGCTTTTTTTTTTTTTTTTTTTTTTTTGGGTCCCCAAAAAAAGGGTTTTTTATAAATTTTTATATTTTTTTTGGTTGCCAAAAACAAGGCTTTTTTTGTTTTTTGTTTTTTTTGGGTCCCAAAAAAAGGGTTTTTTTTTAAACTGTTTTTGATTTTTTTGTTAGATTTTTGTTTATAATGGGCAACAATTACAAATGTGACATTTCTTTGTGTTGCAACGTGCAACATAAGTAAACAAACCACAAAAAAAAAATACTAGGATCTTTTTAAAGGTGTGACATTCCTAACGAATGGCTCCTTAGGGTCTGGATCCACGCCACAAAGGTGTTCCAAATATAGAATTCGGTCTCCGCACCACCTCATATAATCCAGGAGGACCTCGTAGGTGAGGTGGGTGTGCCCTGGGTAGAAAAAAACATGACAATTAGTTTTAGGCAAAATGATCCAAACAAGGATTGTAATTAATGTGCCTCAACAAATATGCTTAGGAGTCTATTGGTTGGCTTTTATCAACACTCTGAAGCAAATATGCTAAATTGCTGTTGTAAACCTTAAACTCAAACTTTCACAGCAAATTGTTCAAAAGGTTACATAAGATGGCTTGGAATGTTAGTAGCAGTTCCACCAAAGCTAAGTAAAATGCTTTTCTGCATGTAAACACAAGCAATCATTTTGAAGAATGTAAGGTGTTTTGGGTTCAATTGGTCAACACGATACATGTGCACACATTTATCTCTATCACCATTGGAATCTGTGGAGCGTTCTCTCTCACTCTTACTGTCTATAGATTGAACCTGACACATAGTAGAGACTCACCCTTAGGAATTTTGAGGGCCAGTTCTGGACGGAGCAGATGTGTCTGCTCCCCTGATCTCCTTTCCGCCATCCCAGCTGTGTTAAGAGAGAAGAAAAAGTTTATCAACAAATGGACTCACGCTAACTGTAGGTTACGCAGTCATGAAAACGCTCTAACACCCACTCATTACCCCTCCACATTTCCCTGAAAGTTTTATTTAGACATTGATATGGTGGTGATGCAGATTTGTACAGTGCAAGCGTCATTCTTCTGGGTGAAGCTTGTAGCGTTAAGGATACGTACTCCCTGCTTTTGTGCTGATTGTGTTTTTCTGATGTTTTTGGTGCCTCAGCCCTGCCTGTTCTAAGTGTTGGAAACATATCATTTTGGGAGGGCTGCGGAAAACTAATCAGGTTAGACTTACACTCTCTAGGTTTTTGGGGACAAGAGAAATAACAATCCTCCTTTTTACATGGCCCCTGTACACACCTCTAGGCACCTCCCTCCTGTTGTTTGACCCCACAGCAGGCAGCTTGCTATGGAGGCACATGAGATGAAGCCAAGCACCCTGTGCCTGTTCAGGCACTAGGCTGTGAGCCAGCCTTGCCCCCCTCCCTTCCAATGGTCTCAATGATTAGGAGTGACAGCATCAGGAGGCAATATTGGCATGCTGTCACCTCAGTTAAGGAGGAGGGGGAGTCTGTTCCAGACAAGTATTAGTGCAAAAATTTGGACCGTAAAAAATGGTCCCAGTAAGTCTTAGGGGGAATATGCACACCTATCACTTGGAATACTAATGCATAGAATGCATTCACATAAAGAACCCGCTGCCTTTAGAACAACTTGAAGCCTGAGCGGGGACATACACAGTTAGCATTTCTCCACTTACTAAGTAGACACATTACTGGAAAAGCACACAACTTACCATCATCAGGTTTTTTTGGGGCCCCTGAAGTGGATGGCGTGGCTGGCTCTGGAGAAACTGCACAAAAAGAACACAAATTGTGAACTGGAATGTGGTACATTACCGAGGAAGAGTATTTATGAAAGATTGACAAACACACATTTTCAGTGTTGACTAAATCAGGACATGATTAAATTACAATGTCCCCTAAAAATTTACAAGTACAAAGCACACCATTTCCAATGTAGAGAAACTAACACCAATTTAGAATAGGGTGGCTTGAGATAACTTACAAAAGATAACATGTCCTGTAAAGCTCCCCAAAACCACCTTTCAAACATGAAGGTTAAGCAAGAGTGTTTCATGACCAACCTTCCTGTCACATATAGCAAAACTACACTTGCTTTGACTCCAACTTAGATTATCCTAGATACACATCATCCTAGCACACACAATTCATGTGAGAATCTAATTTTAGGTACTTACAGACTAGTTCAGGGGAGCCTGGAGTGGGGGAGGATGGGGGAGACCCTACATGGGGGGATGGTGTCCCTTCATGGGGGGATGGCGTTGTATCTCCTAGAAACACAAAGACACAAATACAATCCTTGAACAAAAGCTATTTGATAAAGGCACACAGAAAGTAGTCTGGAAACATTGAAGGTAGTAGTTACAGTGGACTGGGTAAGCAGTGGCCCCTCTTCCCCAGTCCTCCACAACAAACATCCTCAATGTCAGCTGCTACAAAACCCCAATGTCAAAATATATATATTACAGCCCTTATATTTACCAGGACACATTGAACACACAAACACATGTAGAATACTTACTTCCCCTTTGAGGAGAGCCCAGGTCCTCATCCGAGTCGGACCAATTGGCCTCTTCTTGGCCAACAGTTTGTTCCTGGCCCGGATCCAGGCGACTCGGCCCTGCCTGAGGCTCCTCTCTTGCTGAAGTTACATCAACCACAAAAGAAAACAAAACAAACAATCATTCCTCCAAGTTCGACCTAATACACAACACACCAGCACATCCACATTACTTACAGGGGGCCTGAGAAGGCTGAGCCGCAACATCCTGATCACTGGTTTCTAAAATAAAAGAAAAACATTATATATTATTTATGGACACAAATAGGCAGTAACCTCTCATCATGCTAGCACCATACTCAATGCCCCTACAATTCAGAACATAGAAGTGCACTTACACCAATGAGATGCATTGACCATGTTTTAAAACAGGAGGGCACCA
The DNA here is from genome assembly GCF_965119305.1 of Pelophylax lessonae. Lineage (NCBI taxonomy): Eukaryota > Metazoa > Chordata > Amphibia > Anura > Ranidae > Pelophylax > Pelophylax lessonae. The sequence goes on from NC_138775.1 coordinate 157,593,732, forward strand.
TGCAAATTAAGCGGGCGCCTAAGGCCTCGCACCTACAGGGGCCTTGCGGCCAGTGGCGGAGCACCAACATTTCGAAGGGCGCAGTCAGGGAAATCTCCCAAGTAAAAGATTGCTTTCAATCCTCGGATCAAAAAGTTGCAGCAGTGTGCTGCAGTCCCTTCACTGCGTCTGCCAGGTGTCTGTTGTCCGCTGACACTTACTCCTCCTTCTCTGCCTGGGGATTGGCCGTCTGATCATGTTATCCTAAGATGTGGAGGAATCGGTAGGTGTGTACCTGCACCAGTAGGAAGTGACTGGCCGGTCAACTCACTCTGCTATCATCAGTTGTTGCTCTGGGAGGAGAGCTCCGCCCTGGACCCGGAACATACAGGTAACCAGGCCCAGACTTGATATTTTGCAGGCTGGTCATAGATTTGTTGTGTCCACTATGCAAAGTGGTTGAGTAGCCCCAGGGAAGTTGGAAGAGTCTGAAAATGGTTGGTGGAGGAGGAGGAGAAGAAGGCCCTGGGTGGCTGGGGGACAAGGAGAGGGCCCCTGGGGGTTTTCTAGAGGAGGAAAGATCCACAATGACGCCAGAGTCAATTGCCAAGGAAGAGAGTGGAGCTGAGCAAGTCCTGCCTATCTGACATGAAAGCCAAACATGGTGTAGATGGAGCCCTTTGCCCTACACAATGACAGCACCAGAGGTGGAAGGTGAGTGGTAGCGGGTCTTTGACATTATAGAGCATATGGACTCTGTCCATTATTGGTAGTTTTGTTTGGAGTTGTCCTTTAGATGTTTAACTGTGTTGTTTTTGACCCGAGCTGTGAGGGACTGAGGTATGACAGCCCACTATGCTGAGACTTATAGTGCCCTAGAATGTTGAGGACTGAGGAATCCTTAGTCCCTAACAGAGGGCACTACAAGTCTTAGCATAGCAGGCAGTATTTCCTCATTCCCCTACAGAGAGGATTACAAGTCCAAGCAGGTAGCCTTCTGCAGTGGGACTTGTTGTGCCCTTGACTGTGGTGGACTGAGGAAGGGAAGTGTAAGAGGGTCTCTGTAAGCTCAGATGTATGGGGGAGCTTTGGGGAACACAGAGTTCCCTTTTACACCAGAGTCCCCAGCTTCCCCCCTCAAATAATGGTTCCCAAACTCTCCTTATATCAGAGTCTTCACACTTCCCTCTTACAGTGTAGTAAGTCTGGAGACTCCGATGTAAAGGGGGCTCTGTAAAATGTGATTAGAGATTAGAAATTTCTAACATTTTTATTTTCTACTTACGATCCACAATTTTCAGCTGCTCAAATGGCTCGCTGCCTCTGACTGCATATTGGAGTGTGGCCGTCCTCCTCCTCCCCTTCTTCACCAAAAGCACAAGAGGGTGCCGTCCGTCCGCTTTGGCTAGAAGCAGAAGAAAAAAAAAAACATAAAAAATACGAATGTACATAGTAGTATTAAAGGTTGTGAAGAGACACTTGATGGAGGTAGGAAAGGTAGGAGCGAGAGGGAGGGGGGGGGGGGTGTTGGTATTAGTGTTGTTGCATAGCTAAACACATGTCCACCTACCCAAAAAATTGTAACCTATCTGGTCACATGTAATGTATATTTTTACTTACCGGAGATTTGCTCCACAGCCTTTAGCAGGAGCCTGGGTGAGCGCCTTTTGGCATCACTCCAGGCCCGCTGCAGATCCACTATCTCAGGCAGAAACTGAAATC
>NC_138775.1:157600432-157653258 GCF_965119305.1 Pelophylax lessonae
GGATATATATATATATACCTTCAGTTAAATGTGTAGTAAAATGGTAACACTTGGCCATACCCATATGGAAGAAAAGGTAGTATTTGCAATATATTTCTAAAAACATTCTTTGGAAACACATAAAATATTGTCAAAATTGTGAAATTTCTTTGATATGTGTGAAATGCTAATAATCTTTCTTTGAAATATGTTTTACATCTATTTTTTTTCTATCTGACGACCAATTCCCCAATGTAATATTTTGTGGGTTTTTTCAGAGAATGTGGAGGTTCTATATAAACACTGTAGATTTGACTGCTATGATTTCGGAGTTAGCAGGAAAGGTGTATGGAATGTGATGGTGTTTACTAAAGGATCCCTTGTTGGAAGTGTGCATGTTTTTCCAATTCCGCCGGTTTTTGCCATTTTCTATGGGCGAGACAGCGGATTTGCAAGCGGTATTCAAAAAAAAATTGACCCAAAATCGCGCTGGCGAAATTTTTTGAGCCAATTTGACGTTGCGCATGCGCACATTCGCGAGTTCGCAGCTCGCGGCTGGAGGAGCTGTTTAACCTTTCCACACTTTCGCAGATATCTCTCTTTCTAAGTCAGTTTTTGAGATTTTTTAAACGCAAGTCATCTCCAAATTGACTTCCACACCTTCCACAGTGATTTGGGATTTTTGGGGGTACAGGGGAAAATTTGGCTAAACTTTAGTCGAGCTTTTAGCTGGCGTGGTTTTAAGTCGCGCTCTGACCATATTGCATCTTAATGAATCTCACACTAGGCGCTATTTTCCGCCCGCCGTTCTTTGAATGCCAATTTCAGACTTAAATAATCGCCGCTTCGCAAAATCACGCCGAAACGCCAATTCGCCGTACTATGAATCAGGCCCTTAGGGTCTCCACCTTCACTAGCCAATGCTTGGACATCCATCTGATGTAGTCTGTCACACTTCAGTATCTGTTCATTTCTGTATCTAGGCTAAATGTTTCTGAGTTGTTTTCCCAATCTGATCTGTATTGTCGTCTGTATTGTCATCAGCTTCTGGTCTTTTTGGCTTGTCTGCATTGGATTCAGCTTATTTTACTGTATGTTTATAAGTGTATCTCATTTCCCCCAGGTACAACTGTCTATTACTGTATGCCTGTTGCTCCAGCAGGGCAACGCTATAGGTCACATACTGAGTGTTGTCCTGTTACACAAGGACCATGCATAGCTTCAATGGCTGAAGACTAGGCACTGCTGGGTCCTGTTCTCTGGTGAAATCTATTCTTTATCAGTGGGCAGTGGGATATATCCTGACATTGTACCTATGTCTACACTAGGGATTGACCGATATATTGAGGGCCGATATGCACTTTCCCCAATATATCGGAATCTGCCCCGGAGGTTACCGATATTGCCGATATTTCGGGAAAGTGCCTGTACCGGAGTGATGCCTGCAGCTAGAGTACTGGCGTCCATAGCCGACGGTCGGCTGTCTTGTAATGACAACCGATGTGGCTGAGAAGCCGCTCGGCTGTCATTACAAGGAGCAGGAGGGGACGCCCCCCCCCTCCCGCCACCTTCCGCGGCGCGCCCTGGTCTCCCCTCCCACCAGGAGACCCGGGCAACCAGCCTGAATGGCCGCTGAAGACCCGATCAAAGCCGAATTAGGCTCTGATCGGTCTCCATGCAAAAACCCTGGCGCCAGATTTAAAAAAATGACAGCATTCAAAACAGCCAGACATGGCGTTTTGAATGCTTTTAAGTGCAGAGGAGGGGTTTGGGGTCTTTTAGATCCCCAGATCCCTCCAAAAGAGTACCTGTTAATAAAAATAAAAAAAATAAATGTACAAAAATATCAGCTCATATCGGCCAATACCGATATGCATTGGCCAAAATATCAGTATCGCTATTGGCAACGAAAAATCGGTCGATCACCAGTCTACATTGTGCTTAGATTTCTGTTACAGTGCTGTCCTGGATTTCTACTAAGTTCTTGTAATCAGGTTCCTTCACCCAGTAAGTTCAAGTGACACCAAACTCTGGTTTAAAGAATATCATATTCAAGTATGTTTTATTAACTTAAATGTTACCTTCTCTTGCTCTCAGACTCTTCCAAATCTCTTCTTTTTTTGCTGCTGTAAACTGAGTCTCTGTTGGAGGGTGGCTATATTTTCTTTCCATTGTCCCACTGTATGTAGGAACATAGCCACCCTCTCTTGCTAGCTCTCTGAGAGGTACCTGGTACTATGGGTTTTGTAGTGTGTTTGGAGCAGGGCACATAACAGCAGCTAATGTGCGCTGCTCGTTCCAAACAAATTCATCAAAAATAGGTTACAGGGCCAATACATAGTTAATGTGCATTGATTATTTTTGGAGAACAAGGTTATTGTTTAGTGTCAATTCAAATTTTGAATCCCACCAGATTTCCCAGGATATACTATATGCAGTCCGCTTTGGGTGCGGTGGATGCAGTCCGCTTTGGGTGCAGGAGTAATCTTGCCCTAGCATCTGAAAAAGTCCAACCTTTTGACTTTTTCTATAAAACACACTTTTATTGAGAACATGGATTACTCCTCAGGGGACTAAAAGCTCATTGGGAGGAAGCTGGTGCCCAAGAAATGTTGTCATCTGCCAGAGTTCTTCATTCATTTACCTTTTGCTCTGATCTTTAGTTTCTATAGACTGCACAAAGGTCATGGACTCATGGCACTTCAGGTTCACTGTTTTTTTTTTCAAAACATTTTATTGAGAAATAAAGGAGCATTACAGGAAAAGAAAACCATATGCAAGAATACAGGCATGAACAGTAAACAACAACAATTGAACATTATAACCAGGTTCACTGCTTTTAATTGTTGCTTGCCCCAATGTTGTCATTTACTACTCTCTAAAGACAAGTCTTGTTTTATAATGACAAATAATATTTTATTATAGTTATAGCTTATTCTGAAAGATGCTCCATCCTGCAGAAATGGAAGCGTTACAGGAACTGTCTTGAATAAGAATGTATTTTCAGTAAGTGTTATTGTGGTGGTCATAGCCTGGCCTTGAGTAACAAAGCCTATTGTGCAATTGTCTGTACAGATAAGGAGAGTGCCCAATAAGTAACATATATATTGTCTATGTGAGCCAATAGCTTTGTTTGTTATACTGAAAAGGCAAATAATTGAGCTCTGTATCTATTGTCTTGGTCACTTGCATTAACTGTTGAGTATTCCACACCTGTGTATGCCTTGTCTGTTTGAAATAGGTGCAAACACTGTTTTATCACAAGACAGTGGTCATCAATTTCCCAAAATAGTTTCTGTCCCAATTCTCCAAGGCCAAATATATGATTTCAATTTTTTTTATCATAACCTGTTATTTATGTTTTCTTTTAGAAATACATCACATACATGACTTTACATATGTAAAAATGACCAGGTTACTATAAATCATATTACCAGTTGTATACCAGCCTGCAATACTCCTTCATTACCAGTCCATTTTTCAGTTTTCAGAGCTGTGAAACTTTACCGACAATTACATCATCATGCAACATCCAAATGAGTTTTAAATATTTTTTTTTCAAGATGAATAGATCTTTCTTTTGGTGATATTTACATAGTTACATAGTTACATACATAGTTACATAGTAGGTGAGGTTGAATAAAGACAATAGTCCATCCAGTTCAACCTGTGTAGGTGTGTGTGGCTGTAATCATCTCACATACCCCTGAATGTTCTGATCCTTGAGATATACATCTAAGAGTATTTTGAAAGCCACCATACTTCCTGCAGAAACCACCTCTTGTGGTAAAGAATTCCACAATCTTGTAGCCCTAACAGTAAAGAACCCCCCACGTTGCCTGAGGTTAAAACGCTTCTCCTCTAAACGCATTGTATGCCCTCGAGTCCTCATGCAATCCCTTCGACTGAATAGCTGTTTTTCTATGCCGAGATCACCATTGAGATATTTATAAATTGCTATCATGTCCCCTCTCAGGCGTCTCTTCTCCAGGGAGAATAAATCAAGCGATTGCAGATGCTCTTCATAATTAAGGTCCTCCAATCCCCTAATTAGTTTAGTTGCCCTTCTCTGGACTCTCTCCAGCTCCAACACATCCTCCTGAGGACTGGCGACCAGAACTGGACAGAATACTCCAGATGTGGTCAGACCAGAGTTTTATAAAGTGAAAGGAATATAGTCTTATCTCTGGAATACATCCCTTTCTTTATGCATGCTAATATTCTGCTGGCTTTGGCAGCTGCCGCTTGACATTGCATGCTATTGCCTAGTCTATCATCTACCAAGACTCCCAGAGTTTTCTCCATTTTTGTTTCCCCCAAGGGTCCCCCCCCTAAAGTGTATTGTGCTTTTATGTTTTTAGTCCCCAAGTGCAAAACCTTACACTTCTCCACATTAAACCTCATTTGCCATGTCGTTGCCATTTAATAACAGTTTTTTTTTTTTTTTAACTATAACAGGAAAAAAGACCAAACATTTCGAAAATAAGAAGTTTCCCTTACTTTTTGTTTAAATAAAATGGCAGAATAGTACAAAAACCCTCCAAATTACCCTTTTTTAGAAAGTACACAACCCAAGGTGTTCTCATTTTTGCCACAGATTTTTGGAAAAGAAGAAACAGGCTGGTACCAAGGGGGTTAAACATGGAGCTTGAGAATAGTGTCCTAGATAGAAGAAATGTAAAGGTCATGCACAGAAGAGAGGATAAGGAGGAGAGGAGAAGAAGAAGTGAAGGGGTTAATGTACTGGTCACATACAGATAAAGATGAAGGAGTTAATGTTCAAACATGCATGATAAGAGAGGTGAGGGGTTAATTTACAGGTCACATGGAGACAGCATTAGATATAGTATGTATAGGAGAGAAGGGGGCATAAAGTTGTTAAAAAAAAAGATCTGTGTGTCAACGCAGCAGAATGAATAGATCAGCAGCTGCTGTAAGGGGAAGGGGAGGGATCAGCACTAAAAGTAACATCATGTTATGGTTCTGATGACCAATCACAGCGATCCCATAGTACCCAACCTCTCAGATTGGTTGGATACAGTGTCACTGTGTACCCAGCTGTCTAATGATGGCTGGGTACACAGTAATGAAGCGGCAGATTAGCTGCCTGGTGGCTGTTTATTCACTGTTGGAATATAAAGGGCTACTGATCTACTGTTGGAAAATGTATACTGGTATGGAAGGGGTTAAAGAGGAAAAATGTTTGAAATACATTGTTTCTGTATAATCTGTTAATATATTTGTACATGGTGTCAGCCATATTTCTATATTATAAAAGTAGGCTTTGCTTCTTGCTGATTTCCATATCACTACAAGAGCTTGAATGAGTGTTTTTTAATTTATGGTAAGAAAGAGGTGTACTAAAAAATTATATCTAATGAATTTAGGATTGAAACACCGCACTGCAATATAAAAGTTCAAATACAAGCCCATTCCAATGATAGATTATACTAATACTATAGACTAAGAACATTTTACTAGCAGGAGAAATAATATGAATGAGACCTTTGCACTGTCCACATCTACTGTATGGAGATTCCTGTGCAAACGACCAAACGAATGGGAGTTTGGTTGAGCAAACCTCCAGCTGCAGTGTGAAGTGAAACATTTAACAAAGGTGTTATTACCACTGCTAAATGTGACACCTTCCTACTGGTTGTTAGGAAGCTGGCACCCACTGGTGTCCTAACCACCAGTAACTCATCTCTGGGCACATTCAGCTGTCAACCGCGGATTCCCGACTCACAGGTGAATACAAAGAAACAGTAGAAATAATCGTGAAAAAAAGGCATTTCCCCCCCCCCCAAATTTTATTCAAGGCCCTTTAGGTATGGTATGGACCCCACAAAAAGATCCCAAAAAAGTTGTGTTGTGTCTCTGGAGATCGGCTCTGGAGATCGGAGTGATGGGAAAGTGCAGGAGGCATAAAGGATTTTCCGCTGAATAAACTCAGAGTTCATCCAGTGATGCTGTTGGAGGAATACCCTTAGAGGGGATGAACCTATGCCATTTATTAAATATCATCTGGTAAGAGGCTTGATTTGCTGAGTTTTCACACAGTGTGAATCAAAGCACAGGATCACTTCCACAGCATAGGAGGTTACTCGTGGGGAGCGTATTTGCACCTTTACCTTATCCGTCTGGTAAGGAAATAGCTTGAGAGGTGGTGGGATTCACATATACGCCATATGGATCTATGGACTTCCACTGTTTGATTTGGAAACACCATTATTCACTATTGATTTGAAGATTTGTTATACACATTTTGAACTTTGGGATCCTTATTTTTTTTTTTAACCACTTTACCACCGGAGGATTTTGCTATCCTACGTCCAGGCCACTTTTTGCGATTCGGCACTGTGCGACTTTAACTGACAATAGCGCAGTCATGCAACGTCGTACTCAAACGAAATGTACGTCCTTTTTTTCCCACAAACAGAGCTTTCTTTTGGTGGTATTTGATCACCTCTGCACTTTTTATTTTTTGCGATATTAATAAAAAAATGCGACAATTTTGAAAAAATAACAATATTTTGACAGTTAAAAAATATCCCATATATTTAATTTTTGTCATATATTTAGGCCAAAATGTATTTAGCTACATGTCTTTGACAAAAAAATTGTCAATGAGCGTATTTTTAACCGCTTTAAGACCGGAAGGTTTTACCCCATTCCTGACCAGGCCATATTTTGCGATTCGGCACTGCATTACTTTAACAGACAATTGCGTGGTCGTGCGATGCTGTACCCTAATTAAATTGATTTCCTTTTTTTCCCCACAAATAGAGCTTTCTTTTGGTGGTATTTGATCACCTGTGCGATTTTTACTTTTTGCGCTATATACAACAAATGAGCGACAATTTTGAAAAAATAACAATATTTTTCACATTTTTTTATATAAAATTCCCCAAAAAAATTTAAAAATCAAAATTTTTTAAAATTTTAGGCCAATTTGTTTTCTGCTACATATTTTTGGTAAAAAAAAAAAAAGCAATAGGCGTATTTTGATTGGTTTGCGCAAAAGTTATCCCAGCTACTAACTACGGGAAATTTATGTCATTTTTATTGTTTTTTTTTTAACTAGTAATGTCGGCGATCTGCGATTTTTTTTGATGGACTGCGACATTGCGGCGGATAGATTGGACCCTTGACTGACATTTTTGACACTTTTGGGGGTACCAGTGACATTACTACAGTAATCAGTGCTATAAATATGCACTGTTACTGTAAAAATGACACTGGCAGGGAAGGGGTTAACTTTTATTGGTGATCAAGGGGTTAATGTATGCCTGGTGCTTACTAACGTGTGTGGGGGGAGGGGACTGTGTGACACAGGCACAGATCGCAGGTTCAGCTATGCTGAATCCTGCAATCTGTCACTGTTTGTCACTTAGGAGATCCGCCCGCTTTGTTTACACAAGCGGGCGGATCTCCACACTTGATCCCCGATGATCGGTAAAGAACAGCGGTGATCACCGCCGCTCCTCCCCTGGCCCGACTCCCGCTGTGACTGAATACAGCGGGAGCGAGCCTCCGGCGGCGCGCGCGCGCCGCCCACTATGGGAGGAGTCCAGCAACGTAGGTCTACGTCGCTGGACGATAACTAACCACTTTGCCGCAGTACCAGCTCAGTGAACGGTCGGCAAGTGGTTAATAGCGCTTGTGTATAATTTGTCACCATTGTTTTGAATCACATCATCACAGTACTTTTGTGTTTGCACACTAAATAATCATTACATTTATTTATTGTTTAGCGTACCAGATCATCAATAGAATGCAACTGCAAGACAGATACCAAGCCCTGATCACATCTACAGTTTATTGGTAACACTTTAAAACAAAAATGATTTTACTTATCAGATGAAGGGAGCTAGAAAACATCCACTGTGTGAAGCTTGGTTTACTGACTTTTAAGACTTCTGGACACATTTAAGTATACTTTAAATGACCTGTGTATCCATTGCCAAGAGGCATATCATCTTATTATTGTATTTACAGTATTATCTGTGATTGTTTCAACTTTGTCCATCATCTTTCTTTCTTCTTGAGCTCAATATCCTTGAATAATGTTTAACTCCCTTGCGTTTACTCCTTTATCAGTACTCTATAAATTATTTTTGCTTTCATGTTAAATCCATGAAGACTTATTTTAGCTCTTGTCTTCCTTTTGCTTCCTAATTCTGAACTGGGAGGCAATGTTAACAGCTTATGAATTTTGATCCATTTCCACAGTGATGGTGTGTTAACTGAAATCTGTCCTTGAGAAAAAAAATGTAGTTTTCCTAAGCTGCAAAGAATGTGCTCTCTTGAGAAATGTTCTAACATAGGCAAGAAAAAGGGCAAAGTTACATTTTAAAAACATAGACAGAATATGAAATGTTGGGTTCTCATGAGAATAGCTGATGTATTCCAATACAGATTTGACTAGTGTATCCTGTTGAAGAAAAGGTGTCAAACACAAATATGATAAATCATAATACTGAATATTTATGGATATTCTTGCAAAAAAAAAAAAGTTACATGAGCTAAACAGTTTTTTTCCACAAGCAAAATGTACTTGATGTTAATAATAACCCTGTGCTATTTGATATTCCTTGCAGATAAAAACTATTCCAGAAACACTATCCATAATCAGGTGCAGTAAGTGCTAAGACATGTAAAGAGGTGGCATGCTCTCTTTTGTATGCCTAAAGGTCAGGGAAGGTTCCCTTATACACAAGAATTCAAACTACACAAAAGCAGTAGGCATACTGAGGAGGATTTCAGGCCAAAATGATAGAAAGTATATTAGTGTGTATAACTAGTAACATGAGGCAATCATCTACAGAGTGTGCTGAAAGTGTCAGCATATATTCACTACAGACACGTTTCTAGTGCTCAGGAAACGCTTGGAATAGGATCCAAGTGATCTTAATTTACTGCTGCCACTCCATCATTTGGACTGTTTCAAAAGAATTGGGGGTGCCATTTGTGACTGTCTGATTTGTTGTTGACTCACTGATGGGATGTGCATAAACGTGTAACGCTAACAATGGAAGTGTTGAGATCAATATGAGGTGTGTGACAGTAACTCAATACAGTCCATATAAAAGTCTTTAGATGCAAAAGGAATTCATAAAAAACAAAAAATGTTGAAATCAATATAAGGTGTATAACAATAACTCAATACAGTCCATATAGGAGTCCTTAGATGATAAAGGAATTCATAATAAGATGTGCAAAAAATTGTAGAGGAACCACAAGTCCCATCATGTGGATAATGTCCAAACTCTTCACACCATGGATGGAAAGGAGATCACCCATGACATAGGAACATACAAAGTGGCTGCTTACCAGAAAAATATGGCCATCCAACCTAATGGAAAAGCCACAAACGCTTGACAGAGGGGGTATGCAGGAACACCAGGAGTTAATCCTCAGGGAATCAAGATGTAATTATATAGGAACGCCTAAAGGCCATGTAGGTAGAAAGTAATAAAGGAGGTACTTACTTAGCGTGATACTGTATATTAATTAAAGCATGTTTATTAAAAGGTTACACTCACATGTTAGAAGATAAAACAGTCACATCCAAAATGACAAGAGCCACTGATGTGGGTGGAGTCTGCGGCATCCCATGTTTATAAAAGCAGTGAGAAGCCAGCAAGGGGGGCGTGGCGATGTCACGTCTGACACCGCCCGACGCTTTTCGTGATAGGTTGATGTCGTCTGGGGCGTCGGGATGGCCTCTCAGTTTCTTCCAGGTGGAGTTATCAGTTGTAACAATTAACATAGATACTTAGGCGCTAGTACATGAACATCTAAATACGAAAATGCACTGTAAATGCAAATGGTGAGTCCATATAAGAGTCCTTTTAGAAAGTCCTTGGCAAAGGAGGAGATACAGAAGTCCACTGTGCAGGGCTGCCCTTCAGAGAGGGGAAGTAAAAGCAGCTTCCCCAAACATCTAAGGAAAAAACAGACAAAAAGGCGCCTCTGAGTGTAGACTGTATGCTTGAAAAAGGAGCGCGCATTACCTTTTCCATCTACTGCGCATGGTCCAAAACGCATTGCGGACCTGTGACGTCAGAGGAGCGATACTTCCTTTCCATTGTGCCTTTCAGCCCTCACTTTCATCTCTTCCAGTCAGAGAAAGCGGGACGTGAGAGGGAGATATCACACAGCATCCGGATGGGCACTTCTGCCCCCACTCCTCCAGACATCCACTTGAGCATCCCATAACTCTACAAGCTTGTCTCCATATACTTTAAATGTGAGTTTTTATGTATTGTAATAAATGTTATCATACAGTCTATACTCAGAGGCGCCTTTTTGTTGGAGTTATCACTTGTGCTTTCCTAGCTGTGAACTAAAACTGTTCTATAACCTATAAAAGAACTGTGTAATATGAGTTTAGTGCAACCCATTAGCCAGTAAAGTGATAACTACCTCAAGCTACAGAAAGACTGGTAACAGACAATATGGTTTTGCTTATTCAGATGTACCCTGAGAAAGAGAAAAGATCAACAAAGACAATTGCACAAATTAACTTTGTGTCCTTCTACAGCAGCTTTTTCCCAGAAAGCCCAGGGATTGCCCCAGAAGTTTCTAAGAGTTCTTTGAGCTCTGAGCAGTGGAGAATTGACCTGCCTGACAGTGCCTGCATAATTCTGGTATCAACACCGCTCCACAGAGCCAAAGGCATAGGACTAGTGGAGCTCCTTCTCTAATTTTCCTGGCAAGTAACCATTGACACCAGTGATCATGTTAGCATTTTTTATAAGAGGAACACCCCTCCCACTGAACTCTAACGTAAGGATTATTTTTCCCACTGTTCCCTAATGTTTAAGGGCACTTTACTGACCATCTTTAATTGGCATTATTAGGCATTCTTCCCTCCAATGTAACAGGGCATCCTACCCACTGACCACTGCTGTGAGGGCCTTCTCTTATTAACCACGAATGTAGTTTGGCTACTGTGTCATGAAATATCGATATACATTCCTATATACGGTTCCTCCATGGTTAAAAACTTTAAAAAAGCTGTTCTACAGAGATATTCCAACTCTGCTTGAATTCTATGTTTTCCCATTGAGGTACTATCTAATAATGTGCCATATTGTTAATGTGTGTTTCTAAACCTAAAGAATCGCCTTGTTGAAGAAGAACATATGAATGTGTTTTATAATAGCAGGTTTGCTATATAAATTATGTAGCATTTTTAGCAACTTAGAGAAAACAGAATTATATTTTCACTTACCATATTAAAATAAATACTATACATGTTAATTGCAAAGTATGTGTTAAATATGTTTGATGTCAACACTTCTTTTGCTGGTCAGACTACAACAAATAGTTAGCAATTCCAGAATGTGGGTCTTTCTTATTTTATAAATAATGTATCATCAAATATGTGTATATTACTGTGCTGTACAGTAAATTCTGGGATTGTTTTGACAATTAAGGATGAAGCGCCCAGGAATCTATAATGATTTTGTTATGAAATCTCTTCATACAGTATATAGTTATACTTCTAAATATACACTGCTATTTTTTTTTAATGAATTGTAGCGCGATATCACTTTATATATTTATTGATTTTATGTGTAGTGATTCACCACTTTGATATTGCAGCCACAATATTTTTTGATACTTAAATACTTTATTTAGTTGCGCTGATATACATTACACCTTTTTAGTATTTTTTTTTAATGAGACTTCTTTAGAAATTGGGTGTAACCCCTATGTGTACAGTAAGATCCTAGAGACTACTTGCAAAGAATACTGTTCAAAAGTGTTCTCCAAATGTACACTACTTTTGCCAGTGAAGTATGTATTTAACTCTTCATTCACATGCACGTACACACACACACACACACACACACACACACAAGTAGGCACCTTTTACACATAATGTCTTATTTCAGACAGCATGTATAATTTGTTGATACTTTTTTTAAAAATACTTTCAGTGCAGCAAAATCATTAGTTATTTACACAATTTAATTTCCATCTACACAACATATAGATTTGACTTAAAGCACAACTTTATTTTTTTTATTTTTTTTTTAAAATGTGTTCCTAGACAATAAAGCTGTAATACTCACCTTCAGTCTGGGGCAGAAATATTGATTACCAGGTCCTGGATAGGGATGAACGAGTGTTTAGTCTGAACATAAGTTCAGGCCGAAACGTTATTTATACCAATGAAGAAGTAGTTCAGCCCAGTTGCAGTCTCTTTCAGTGCTGGGTGCTGGAACACAGAGAATGTTCCTGCGCTTGGCACCCTGCTGATACTCTGCGTTCTGACTGGTGCCCAATAACCCACAGACTACACATAGATGGCCGGTGGGCTGCGGCCTGGGGCACATATTGGGCACCCGGGATATAGGGAAAAATAAAAATGGGGAAAATGGCAATGAATGGGGCATTATCACAAGCCTGTCATGAACCTGCCAAAGTGACCCAAGTTACATGTATAAAATGACTTTACTAAAACCAAAATAAGGTCCAACAATCCATAAAACAGAAACATCTTGCATCTGACCATTAATTTCGTCTTATTAAAGCAGTAAATAACATGCTTTCGTGTAAATAAAAGCATTGCAAAGTATTTGAAATATTACCATGATCTTAAAAGTTCATAAAGAATCCCACAAAAAATATAACTAATATTACTATAAAGATGGAATTTTAAATTAATTATCTTATTTGGTTTCTTTTAGTCTGCTAAATATACAATTGAAAGCATTTTGCTATATCTGTTTAATAAGTGCAAAAATAGTTGTTGATTCTGTCAGAAGTGTTGTGAGTTTATAACTTCTGGTACACTAGAAGGGATTATGGATTTGGGATGGCCGTGTCCTTTGAAATCCATCAACAATTAAAGGAGATGTACAGCTAAAGATTGTTTGGCTGTACACCTTCTTTGGATCACAGGAATGCAGTTCATTCTGCACTCCTGTGACCTGCTTTCAACAGAAGGTGGGCTGATGTCCGCTCTCTGCTGACGTCACAGAAGTCAGCCCAGGCACCGCGTCATAGAGACCACGGATTCGGGATACGCCAGGTGCCCGGGCTGACACCAGGCTCAGCCTCTCATCGAGCCACTGAGAGTCTGAGCTGGCCACTCCCCATGCCTCCACAGCCCATTGCTCCGGTAATAAAGGAGGAGGGGGCAGAGCAGAGAGCTGCTGACTGATAGACGGTGGTGTTTGATCGTTTGGTTCTCAGTGTAGACGCGCCGAGGGACAGATGCAGCATCGGACTGATGCTGCATCCACCTAGGTAAGTATAATTGGGGAAAAAAATGAAATCCCATACATCTTTTAATAAGGCAAGGCTGACACTACATACTTAGAGTTTTAGAGCTCAAAAGTGTAGTGCTACTCCCGGAGGAGCTGCTTGGTAGATTGAGTTCTCCGTTCTTTTGCCTTGATTCTGTAAATGACCTCTGCCCTTCTGACACACACGGTTAAACAAAAGGATACTGCACTACTTTAGAAAGCACAAATATGAATATCCTGCATGCAACTATAGTTCAGTATTAGGAAGCATACACCAAACTGGTTAGTGGTAAAGGAACTCAATACTGTTACAAGTTAATGTAAAGGGCAGTATGTACATACAGTAAATGAACATGTGGAGTTAGGTCTAACACAGTTTACTAGCAATTGAGTCACTATATAATAACAGCTTAGAATAGTGTTAAATGTGGCTAGATTAGGCCGGGTATACACGATTCGAATCTCAGCCGGTTCAGGAGGAACCGGCTGGGACTCAAACAGTTGATGGGCAGGCTGAATGTACCAAGTTGATTGATCGATCAACTTGGGTACAACCAGCCTGCCGGATTCTCTTGCGATTATCACTGTAAAACAGCAATCACTGTTCGAATGGATAGACAATTGCTCAGCAGGAGGGCTTCCCCTGTTAGCACTGTTTGTGTTGAAGAGGGAATCATGCAAATTTCAGGTTGCAGGAAACAAATTCACACTGCATATGGCCTGCCTAAGACTAGACCCGGTAATCAACAATAAGCAATGGCATTAGAAAAAGTAATATCAATAATGATCAAAGTTGAAAAAACTTCTCTGTAACCAGCAGGCTATAACCACTTTAAAGCACACTCTATATGAAAGGCAGCAATGAAATGTAAAACTCCCTAAATAGGTACCTCTTACAATGGAGAGAAGCTCTTGTGAAACAGCTATCTAAGTGAGCAGTGCTTAGCCCTAGTTCTGCAGTAAGCTAGCGTTGGGACCAAGTCTTTATGGCAAACATTTTGAAAATCTCCGCTGGGATGAGGTGACGACATCTCTCCATCAAAGGGCGTGGTTACATGTTTCAGGACCCCACCCTTTTGTCAAACCATAGGGAAAGAGGCTATAGGCAAAGAGCCACTTGCCTGCCAATCTCTGCTAGAGATGTTAAGACTTCTACAGATGAAAAATGTGAGTGCTATAATTATCCATCACTACCAAATAGCTGTTTCCAGTGCACCTTACTCGGATGGAGGCGCTCCCAGCTTTTTTCTGATTTTACACACTAGATTTATTTAGGACCTACATAGGGGAGCTGCCTCTTTCCTTCAAATGTTGAACTTTTTAACTGTTTACCCCCCTTTTCATCCCTCACATCCACCCTGTTGCATTGCCACAGTTTTTGCCTACATTTTTGTTATTTTCTATTATCATGCAATGTTGTACTGAAACACAGTTTGTATATTTTTTTTACACAAAGAAAGCTTTTTGCATTTTTTTTTGTGCTTTTTGGTATTTGATCACCACTGGGTTTTTTTTTTTTATTTTTTGTATTATAAATGAAAAGAGACTGAAAAAAAAAACAAAAAAACAATATTTTTTACTTTCAGCTATAAAACAAATCAATTAAAAACAATTGAAAAATCAAATGTTTTCTTAAATTTTGGCCAAAATCCATTCTTTTAGATGTTTTTTGATTAAAAAATGCCAATTTTTTAAATTGCCAAAAGTGTAAATTTATTGGTTTGCATGAAAGTTATAGCATCTACATGCTGTGATATATATATAAATTTATATATATATATACTGTATACATACATACATACATACATACTGGAATTTTTTTTTTTTTTTACTAATGACAGGAATTTAACGACTTATAATGGTACAGTGAGCAATCTGACACTAAATGAAGCTGGGGGAACTAACTAACTGCCACTGACATCACCAGTGACATTAATAAAGTAATCAGTGATAATACTATACACTGTTACTGTATGTCAGGATTCAGCAGCTAGGGAAACCAGATATATGTAGCTACACATGGAAACTGAGACCAACAATGTATATATATTTTAAGTGAGATTTATTTACAGTGAAACACACAAACAAGCATACCCAGCAAACAATGAACGTAAGTAACTCCAGCAGAACCAACCCAAAAGACAAAAATAATAATTGAACCTAACAACTGACTATATACAAATACATACAATATAAGGACACTAGTTACAGGGATGCAAGGAAGAGGGGAAACAAAACTGGGTACTAGAGCAGAGAGCAGGAGCAAGGCATAGGTGTACAGGATAGTTATAGTTATGTATCAGAATCACAAAAACAAGGCTCTTGCAACTAGGAGGCAATCTGAATAGTGATACACTGGGGAAAGGGAGGAGCAGCCCTAAATAGCCACCTGACAGCTGAACACAGGTGTAACTGTTCATAACAGCCTGCTTGATTCTGGGAGACACCTGCTGGTGGATATTGGAACTGCAGCAATCAGCAGGTGAACTCAAACCTAACATTGCACTAATGAGACTGGCTGGGAAGGGGTTAACATCTAGGGTGTTAAAGGAGTTATAAAGGGGTTAAATATGTGCCTAACTATGTATAATGTCTGTACTGTGTGCAGCTTTTATTAAGAGATCTCAGAGGGATGAGAAACTGACAGATTGGTCCCTCTGTACAGAACACAGAGATCTGGGCTGTGATTGTACACAGCCGATCAACAGGTCCCAGGTGGCGCGTATATGTGCCCAAAACCTGCAAGTAGGCAGTGATGTAAAGGTACATCACTTTGCCTACAGTGGCTGCTCATCCGCAGTTCATTGCTGGCGGGCAGGCGGTCACAAGTGGTTAAAGAGATAAAACATGGGGAGATGTACATGAATTGCAAGTATGTACTGCATATGCTTTTTTTGCCTTTATATACAGTATGCTTTAGCCATTGCAACTGTTGTTAATTATATCTAGCTTGAAATCCATTAGTAGGGATGAGCTCATTGTTTGGTCCAAACATTTAGGGCATTTGGTGTGGGCAAATGTGACAGCTTGCTAAGTAAATGCATCCTCCACATCCTTATTAACCACTGACATCACCTGACCCATTAATTTACAGTACATGGGCAGAAATCCCCAGACACATAAGAAAATGGGCAGGGGCATTGAGTCAGTTATATCATTGCAGAATAATGGTCTAGTATGGATTTTTTAAGGTAAGCTCATGCTTTTATTTGTGGGAGGGCCCCTTAGAACCCATACTAGACTCTACACAATTTGCCCTCCCCCCTGCGACCTGCCTTGTCTTGCAGGAGGCGCAGACAGGCAGGGCAAAGGAGACTGAGGGAAGGCTGCAGTTAGGGGTCATTATGGGAGCTCGGTGGAGCTGGATGTCACCAGAAGGCCTGGTCCCCAAAAGGGATCAGAAGACTAGGCTTTGTGGAGCCCTCAAAAAGCTGAAGTCCAGCCCTGCGGTTGTGGCCTACCCCGTGTCCAGGGATCATGAGGTGTTGAGGCAGCTGGCAGGTGCCTGCTGTCTTACCACCATGAACCTGAGCAGGGGGCGTGAGCCTTCACCACCCCATGTGGCTTGCCTGAATTTATGACAATGCTAGTTGCGGTTGAGAATGTATCAGCCACCTCTCCAAGGGTCATGGATGATCTACAGGAAGGGTTGGAACCTTGTGCAGTGGCCTGCTTTAGGAGCCTGGTAATGTTTGGCCCTGTCTGGGTGGAACACCCAGGGCTTATATCAGCAGTCCCAAACAATCTGGAAGGGCCTAGTTTGACAGTTCCCTACAGTAACTGTCAGATGGACATGTAAGCGGTTCGGTACTGGGAATAGCAGGGAGGGGTAGGCACCCAGAGATCTGGAACTAGGAAGGTAGAGGCTATCAGGGCCTGGCCTACTCCACAAGCCAAAATATTGGTTACATCATTCCTGAGTACAACCGGCTACCGTAGGATGCTGGGATGCAACTATAGTGGCTCAGCTGAACCTGTGACTGACCGGTCCAATAGGAAACCTTAAGGCCAGTGTGTAAAAAGGACCGTCCCATCCTGACGGAGGTACTGCCCAGTGCATCAGGGACATGGGCCCCGGAAATTCAGCTGTCCAGTCCTAGCACACACCAATGCCAATACCTTTGGGTCAGGTGCAGACCCTGGACAGAGGGATGAGAAAGGAGAGGAATATCTCATCTACCTATGAAGGAAGGCACTTTCTAGACAGTTAACATATGCCATCCTTGCACAGAGGTGTCTTGTGATTGGGTGGGCACCACGGAAGCTGCCACGTATCCAGGTGGTTACAGCCAACTGGCACTCACCAATCACAAACCACAAACTGTGTTGCTAGGGAGAACAATCCACTCCTCGGAGGAAACCTGTTTCTCCAGCAATACAGTTGGACCAGACCGCACAAAGGTGCCGCACAAAAGGACGCCTTAGCAAGGCAGGCCTGTGGGGCGACAAGCCAAGTCGGCAGCAGTTGGTTGCGTCAGGAGGGAAATTGCAGTTCCCTCCCATGCAACCACCTGAGGGGGAGGTGTAATGATGTCCCGTACTGAACACACGAAAGCTGTAGCAAGCTGCCATGTTTTTCAGTCATTATAGGTCAGCCATGACAGTCTTGCAGAACAGTTAAACATTGCCGCAGTGATTACCTCCTCCCTCCTCCTTTAATTAATGAAATGCATAGGTTTTACACTTCAGAAGAGCCGTTATCTCGAATCAGAGACATCAAAAACCAGCGCTTAGGCCTGTGCAGAGCTGTAAACCGCTAATTGAGTCCTGGCGGGATGTCTGTTTCTGCTGTCCAGGCCTATCGTAAAAACTATGACCAAATCCATTAAGGACACCTAGAACTAATGGGGATTGTAAAAGGCAATCAGAGAGCTCTGCTCAATTCAAAACTTAACAAATCCACATGTGATTTATAAACTCAGACAGGAACATGACCTATTAATATTAAGTATATATTTGAATGAGAAATGTTGTACTGAACGAATTAAGGTCACACATGACCACACTAGCACATACAGAAGAGAAGATAGCTGTCAGATATTCTCTGGGTGACAGGTTTATCTGAGCTACCCTGTGTTTAGTATCCCTGGATGTGAAATTCAATGCTGAACAATAATCTATCAGTTTCAAGAATGCAACCAGTACATAATGGAAGATATGACTAGTGGTATAAAACTGTCTATGAAGGAGGAACCTGATAATGTCATAACCCCAGGACAGTTTATGGTCACTCTGCTTTATTGGTCAGGGATATCTATCAACACCTCTTTAATTCCAGAGAAAAAGGGAGATACCTAACCAGTTGGGAGTTCTCATGGTACCATCAAAGCAGAAACATCTGTCGAGTTTGAGAACCGATAACACCTGGCTCATCAACTGAACTCTGATAACACCCAGGACAATTAATTGCTAGTATTGTTCCTCCTCTATTCCAACTTATTTTTCTATTGTTGAATTATGTCTCTATTTCTTTGAAACACCAACTTTGACTTTTTTATTATTAAAACCTTATTTTAAAAGTCTTAAACTTATCCCTAAGCTCTTAATGCAAGCTAAAAAAGAGCCTGTCTCTTGAAGAGTGCTACTGTATTGGATTAATCCTATGAACATACCTGTCTGTGGTGACAGTGTGTGTTACAGACGATTATTCAATTATTCTACAATCATAACTGGTATTGCTAAAATTAAGAGTTTCCCCAAAGTGGGTGGTGGCAGTTAAAGAGTTAATTGCTTAATTATCCCAGTGACAATCGCTCTCAGCCTGCTGGCACCTAGATTGTGGTCCCACGAGCTGGAAAATCTTTGTGCACGGTGCAGCTGTGGCAGTGTTACGTAAGTGACAGCGTGGTGTGAGATTGGCTGGTCCTTTGTCACGATTTAGTGAGAAGGGCAGGGATCTGATACCCGCATCCCTCACAGGATGGATATCCCTGATAGTCTTCTATAAAATTTGAAAACCAGAGTGACCTGGAGACTGTCATGGGTCTGAAAGTACTCTGCTGCTTCTAATAGGGAATTTAAGGCTAAAGGTACATTTTTACTGCTTTGCTTGGTCATGTTCAACTGTTCTAATAAATACCTATTACATGGTCAAACCTTTAGATTTTAAATATAGGTCAACTTTAAAGCCCAATTCATCTACAGCTAAATAAAGGGCTTGTTGGATGTTGCCTGAAAATCGTTTAGCAGGCTATAGTAGGCATGTAGCAACATCTGAAGCAATATACTGGCCTCCCATGTAAACTGGAATGTCTGTATTGCATACCAGTTCTAAAAGAGATGTTACAAGATGTTATAATGCAGTGCATCTCAAACCCAGCTTTTTTATGGGTTAAAGAACGTATGATATGTGCTCCCTTCCCATAACCTAGGCTGTGGCTTGTACTGACAAGAGTGCAATCATATCTACTATTTTAGTAGAGGATTAGAGGAATAAATGTCATTATCCCTTAACATTTAGCTTGAAAATAATTCCCTTTATTTTAGACATATACTATAATTTCTTCTATCCTCCAGCTCCTACATCAATAAAGGGCACAGTACACAGGAACAGTAGTGACAAAGGGGTCAACAGATAGAATAGTGCAGCAGGGACATGGCTGAAAATACATCAAATGCAGAAAATGTTTCAATGCCCGCAGCTTACAGAGCAAAGATCAGGGTTACCAGGCTGATTACAAAAAAAAAAAACAGAGTTGCATTAACAGTTGCTGAGACAAGATAGCAGACACACAGTCATTGCATTGTTTTCACTCAGCTCATACACTTGCTTAGGCTAAGGAACAGTAAAATATTACCATCATGTAGCATAGCAAAACAGGATACAGAGCCTTAAGATACCCTTACAATGCTAGTTTTTTTTTTTTTAATTCAGCCAGTGGCCAGACAGTGTAACAGAATACTCCATCCACACAAGCAAGGGGATGGGGGGTAATCCCCCCACCAGGACATTGTATTCTGACAGCTCTATCCATGGTTGCCAGAATACACCGATCATCAGCTGCAGGTGATTGACTGCAGCACCTGATCTAAAAAAATTTCCAATATGATCCTTCAACAGAAGTAGATCAAATGATTGGCTTCTATTGAGCATGGACTGACGCACACTGATCAAAATTTGACTGGTCCCTGCTGAACCGGCCAAATTTTGTTTAGGGGTGTCTATTTTAATTTTGGAAGGAACAAATATGCCTGCACCCATATACATATACAATTACAAATTATTCAAAGACACTAGACTGCTAAAACATTATCAAGCATTAACAATATTATTTACCAATTTAAAATTTATATAAAAAAAAATGAAAATATTATACATTTTATTTATTTTACCTAATTCAAGCTTTTCATTCTGGTTTTCCTTGGTTTCTTATCTGTTTTCAGATTAACTATAAGTAATTATAAAGATATCATTAATCAGTAGATAAGCATTTCTTTACTTCCACTGAACAGAAACATAACATTAAAAAAGCATCAGAATTTTCCAGCTGGTCATCTACAAGACCCTTATCTCTAGTGTATTTCTTTTTCTTAACCACTTGCTGACTGCCGCCGTAATATTACTGCGGCAGGGAGGCTCAGCTGCGCTCAATCATGTAGTACTACGTGACTTCGTGCATGTGGTTTTGGCGGCGTGGGCCGTGGGAGGAGCAGCGACGATTGCCGCTCCCGTGATTGTCCGAGAAACCGAGAGAAGACCCGCCACCCGCCTGTGCCTTTCGCAGAACCATCCCCCCACACAGTGAGTAAGCACTTTAGGCATACATTTAACCCCTTTGATCACCGCCAGTATTAACCCCTACTCTGCCAGTGTCATATATACAGTAACAGTGCATATTATATAGCACTGATTACTGTATTAGTGTCACTGGTCCCCAAAAAGTGTCAAAAATGTTAGTTAGGGGTCCGATCTGTCCGCCGCAATGTCGCAGTCCCGCTAAAAAAAATCACTGATCGCTGCCATTACTAAATAAAAAAAAAAATAAATAAAAAGTCCAAAAATGTATCCCGTAGTTTGTAATCGCTATAACTTTTGCGTAAACCAATTAAAATATGCTTTTTGGGATTTTTTTTTCAAAAATATGTAGCAGCATACAATTGGCCTAAACTGATAAAAAAATTTAATTTTTAATTTTTTTCTATTGGGAATGTTTTATAGCAGAAAGTAAAAAATATGGCATTTTTTTCAAAATTGTCGCTCTTTTTTTGTTTATAGCGCAAAATCTAAAAACCGCAGAGGTGATCAAATACCACCAAAAGAAAGCTCTATTTGTGGGAAAAAAAGGACATCAATTGTATTTAGGTACAGCGTCGCACAAAGGAAACTAATGCTGGCCATACACTATACGAAAAATCGTTCAAACTCATTTTTGAAAGACAAACACTCGGCTGTAAGAGCAAACGATCGTGCCATCATGTAATGACCGATAAATCGTTCAGTGGACATAAATGAATCAGTTTTTTGTTTGTTTTTTCACATATACCTAGTGCAAACAGTTTGGAGGAGAAACACATTAACCTTTCAATTTATTGTTCGTTTGGCAGAAAATTTGCAAACTTGTTCTTCATTTTTTCGGCTCAAAAACGTCACAACAGATTACTGATTTGTGCCCATTAACTGGCCGAAAAATGAACGAACTGTCCAAATGACCGAATTTCGGACGATTTTTCGTAAAGTGTATGGCCAGCGTAAGTGAGCAGTAGCTAACAATTGCTAATTCTTTCAACTAAATATGGGGTTTATTTATATCATTATCCTAACAATTCCAATGAAATTATGTGAAAACATTATTATAAAAATAAAATGTTTACTTGTGCCTCAGTAAGAAAGCATGCAGTATTTCATCTGTGCTAGGGAAACAGAGGAAAGCCAGTACAGCCCCGTACACACGTACCGATTGTCGGCCGTAAATATTCGGCCGACGACCGATCGGCTGATTGTCGGCTTGTTAGTATGATGCTTCCGACAGCCGACAGCGCATTTTCGGCCGAACAGAATCTGTCATGCAGGCATTAAAATTTTTGTTGGCCAACACCAGAACGGCCGATTGTTCGTCAGTCAGTACAGATTTCGGCCGACAGACAGCAGATTAGCAAGACTGGGCATGCTCAGAAAAGAAAAAAGACAAGGAAAGTTAACCATCACATGACATCACTTCTGCAGTCGGCTGTTGTTGGCCGACAAAATTCGTGTGCAGTCTTTTGCAGTTTTCAACAGACACGATAGCCCTGGACAAAAGACGGCCAATCATTCGGCCGACAATCGGTACGTGTGTACGGGGCTTAAGTCCTTCAAATTCTGTGTGAGAGAATCATTGGTAATGCCAGTTTGGCCATGGAAGGGTGTTGTTACTAGATATCGAAGACACTAGTCTAATCAGGCCTAATTATGATACTGCTGTAGTTATCCTTATGGAGGAAATAATTGCCTTAACAAGATGTCTCGAACACCTTGGGGAAGAAACCAAAGTACATTTCCTTGAAGAGAGGAACAATGTGGATAAATTCCTTTTAGGCCTCATGCACACTGGACATTATCAAAATGCCAGTAGAAAGTTGAAGCTGTAGAAGGAGATTTTCAGCTTTTTTGTAGTAGTGTTTTTCAGCGTTTTTTAGCTTTTTTCAACTGTAGCACTTTTCACCTTTTTTTTAGCAAAACTATACTCTCACAAAAGCTTTTGGCTCAAAAACATTGATAAATGCTGAAAATCCACATTTTTTAGCGTTATTTGGCATTTTTCAGCTTTTATCAGAGTTAGGGTCCTTTCACACGATCTAAGAAGCAAAAAGCTATCAGCGCACCCAAAATAAGACTTCTTAAACGTGCACAAAATATAATGTGCAATAAAGTGAAAAAATCAATAAAAAGACCGGCAGCATACACTTAATGTGCTCACACCTCACAATATAAATACAATAAACCGAAAATAGTGATGCGCCAGTCAAAGAATAATGACCAGTGTTCGAATAAAACTCATAAATAAGTGTCCATAAGTGTCCATATAAAATAGAACAATAGGTAAATAAACTCCCAGGTGATCTTGTGTATAACTCTCAGTGAACTCAGTGAACTGGGAGTGCACAGTTCACTGAGAGTTATACACAAGATCACCTGGGAGTTTATTTACCTATTGTTCTATTT
The DNA here is from genome assembly GCF_965119305.1 of Pelophylax lessonae. Taxonomy (NCBI): domain Eukaryota; kingdom Metazoa; phylum Chordata; class Amphibia; order Anura; family Ranidae; genus Pelophylax; species Pelophylax lessonae. Next base: position 157,623,818 of record NC_138775.1, read on the forward strand.
TATATGGACACTTATGGACACTTTCACACGATCTTTCCGCCCGGCGGACTTCGTTTTGCTCAGCGGGGATCGGTCCGCTGATCCCTGCTGAGCAGGCGGATGACAGGTCCGTCTCCGCTCACTGTGCTAAAACGGACCTGTCAGATCCCTGCTTTCCTCTATGGGCCTGTCCGTTTTCAACCGATCCTATCTGATTTAAACCTCCAGACAGATGGAAAATAGGGTTTCTATCTGTCTGGATATCACAGACAGGATCGGATCTGATAGCAGCGGGTGTCTGTGGATATGTCACCGCTGATATCCACTGCTCCATAGGGGTGCATGGAGCGTCCGATCAGGTCTGCTTGAAAAACTGACAGGGTGACCTGATCAGAAAGCCCATATGAAAGGGCCTTTTTTCAGCTTAAAAACTCCTCTCAAAACCCACTAGTTCTGGGTTTTTTTTTTCCAGCCAGAAAACGCCCTTGCCAAACACTGGCGGACTTTAATATGTAGTCATTGACTGCCAGGCTCGTATTTAAAATTTGTGGCTTCAATTTTTTTTCTTTGACACACTGGAGACACTGCTTATATGAAGGATATGGGTATTGGGCACTGAACCTTTGGTAATTTTTAGTCATTGATCTAGGACAGGGGTCTCCAAACTTTCTAAACAATAGGCCAGTTTATTGCCCTTCAGATTTTAGGGCTGGACTGGGTAGTAGCAAATTGGGAGTAAAATTTGTCAGTGGGAGTAAACAATACAACTTTGGTTTTAGGGGGAGGAATAGCACCCCTTTATTTGTGTAATGGTAGAAATGTTCCCAGTCCTTGAATTTAGTGGGAGGAATAGTGGCCCATCATTGGTGTCAGTGGGAGGAACAGTGACCCATTATTGGTATCAATAGAAGAAATAGTGCCCCATTGTTAATGTCAGTTTGACGAATAGTGCCCCATTATTGGTGTCAATGGGAGAAATAGTGCCCCGTTGTTGATGTCACCATCAGGAATTATGCCCAACTGTTAGTGTCAGTGGGAGGACTAGTGTCTTTAATCAGTGGGAGCAAAGTAACCCAAGGGCAGGATAAAGGGCTGCATCCGGCCCCTGGGCCATAGTTTGGAGACCACTGATCTAGGAGAAGGGCCTCATGAAGCACTCAGAAATATACAACACATCTAGGAACACAAAGTGAGCACTACACCATGCTTAGATAGTCCAAAGATATCTTTAAAGTTCTTAATCAAGATGACACAAGATGTAATAGCCAATGTATTTCAGGGGATGCAAGGGTCCCCCTTCATCATGGCTTTGAAAGTTTGTGTGGGGCTGGATGGCTCTCAAGGAATTGTCAGGATTCAGAGGCTAAATGTTATTATATCTGGAAGTGTTACAACAGTGTTACAACAATCTAAAAAACATTTCAAGTAAGCATCTAAAATACTTCACGTTTCTGTGCTTTTACCTGCAATTATTTTTTAAAGTTGTTGATAGGGTTTCTTGAAACTGAAGGTTTATTTTGGGCTTTAAGGAATATCTCTAGTCTAATAGAAAAAGGAAAGGAGTAGTCATACAGGAGGGGTTGGCCTTGTACTACCTAAAGACTACTATCTAGTCTCAATCCTCACACAACTATAAACTTGGTTCCCTTGGTTCAGACCCAGAGTACTAGTCGGGGTGAACTGGAACAACTCCAGATTCAAGGAATAAAGCTATACAATTTCGTAATGGCAAGTAGATTTATTCAACACCAATCCCCAACACTAACTCCTACTATTACGGTATCACTTCAAGCATGGCAAACCCTGCTGGTTTTAAAGAACCTGTGACATTCAAACTCCTCCTCCCAATACCCAGCATACCTATGTACTCTTAGACGTACATCTCAAGGATCAGAACATTCAGGGCTATGTGAGATGATTACAGCCACACACACCTACATAGGTTGAACTGGATGGACTATTGTCTTTATTCAACCTCACCTACTATGTAACTATGTATGTAACTATTATCATCCCTCACCTCAAGGTCATACATTGGGAACCCATGGGGGGAGTAAGATCAATCAGAGATAATATGATTGGTCCTGCTCCAAAAACATTCAGGTCCATTCAAATAGAGTATGGTATTACCCATTTTATCCGGTGCCACCCCAATATAGATATTTCATTGTCCTGGCAAATAGCCCAATACTGCATTAGACCTCATTCCAATATCAAAGGAATATCACTGTTTTATAATATGCTTCATAACAAATCTGTATTTATCAAATCCTCCTCTATTAAAGCAGTGGGAACGAGATTTGGGCAAAAGTTACACTCCTGCTCAATGGCAAAAGACACTTAAGGTTAGCTACGCGGGCACTAGGAGCACCAATATTTGGGAACTATCACAAAAAATACTTCTCAGATGGTTCCTAACTCCATACAGAATAGCCAATTTTTTTCCTATGTTGAAGGAACTGCGGAACTATAGGCACTCTATTCCACACCGTATGGTCATGTCCAGTTATATCCACCTTCTGTACAGTGATATTCTGATTGATCTCACAAGTTCTAGGGATAAACGTCCCATTGTCACATAGACTAGCTCTCCTATTCTTGGGTATAGAGTAGATCCCAGTGAACCTAAGAGTCATAGCCACTCACATTCTATTAGGAACCTATAAAACACTGACTAGAAACTGGGTAGAGTTCTATAGCTCCCTCTATTAGAGAAACAACTAAAATGATCCATACACATGCCACATATGAATTAATGCTCCTTAGGCAACTATCAAAGGGTGAATGTACTATGGAAACCATGGTTTGACTGGCATAAGCTAACAAATCCGGATTAAGCCATATTCTCTAGTATGAAGCGTCCTCAAACAAACATTCTTTCTTTTGACTGTGTTGCTCTATGATAATTGGAACTCCTATGTTTAGTTTCTTTTCTTGCTTACAGGTTATTATTTGCCCTGCATCTCTCTGTATACCCGTGTCTAATTAAAATAAGTACATTGCTTCTTAATACTACATTTTCTGTTTTAAACAATCCTGCACAACAGGACCAAAACTGTTGACTGTATTATGTATAAGTGACTTTGTAATGCTTTATACTTTATTAAAGTGTAGCACTGCCCCTTAGGGAGCTGCTGCATGTGGATTCCCCTGGGTTACCAATAGCAACAGTCCATAAAACGTATCACTTTAAGACTTTGTTAAGACAATGAACAGTCCGGGGGATTTGGTTTTTGTGTTTTATTTTTTTATTTTTTAAATTGAATGGGAGAAGGGATGAGTGGCATACTCCAACTTGAACTATGCACAAATTCTGAGGACACTAACTGTAATGAGTGCGGCAAGGCCGCTGCTTCATCTTGCCACTGAAGTGAAGTGGAAAATAGTTTCCTGACTGGATTTCTCTTCCTGACTTGACACCCCCTTTCTTACTTCCCGTGCAAGCTAGCCGCTTGTCCGCTGACTCTCCACTGGAGTTGTCTCCTTCCTGGACCCCTGGCAAGCTTCCCGGTACTTTCACAGACACCATTTTTCCCTGGGTTACTCTGCCTTCAGCTCCACTTGTCAGTATCCTGGACCTCTTGGCTCAGCATCACACTCTGGATCTACTAGGCTGACTGCCTGTGTCCACTTTCCTTGCTGAGAGACCAACGTCACCCTCCTCCTGGGACCTGGATTCCCGCCCAAAGACACCCTGTCACATGTGTCCCTGGCTTTTATAGCCTATCCAAAATATGCACCACTCTTTTGCCCTCCCACTGGGACAGCCACAAAAGCCTGTGTGTCACTGGCTGGGTTTCCTCCACTTTCCAACAGGCTCCCCTATTGGATACAGTGGGGACACTCCCTCAGTCCAAGTGAATCACACATGGACACATGTAACAGGCAAAACTACTGATCAGGCTCCCCTGATAAGCAGATGGAGCAAAACAATGCCTTTACCTAGCACCTACCTAGGAGGGTGCTACAAAAGAAATATTGAAACGAAAAAGGAAAGGAGTGTAAATATTACCTAAGAGGTCCATGGTCAATTTGTTCAGGTAAAGTAAATGGAAACATTTACTGGATGACATTTATTTGTTTATACATTTAGCTGTTTTGCTGCTACATCTAGCCTACCCACATGCTCTTTAGCGGCTTCATGTCTTTGCTCAGGCTTCATGTCTTTGCTTCATGATGCTGATAACAGCAGAACATTACTTCACAATAAACATTGATTTAGCTGCTTATGGTCTCCACTGAAAGCACATGACAAGGTGACAATAAAGCACATAACAAGGTGACAACACAGAGTGGTTTCACCTTATTAAAGGTAGAGCCTGAACAATGGCCTCTATTGCAGGATAACTAGGCATGATTTTATTTAAAGCTGCAGATTACAAGAGGTTTAAAATTTAATTTTTAAATTGCCTTAACTTGTAAAAAATGATATGAGTGTCTAGTGACCGGGTGTAGATGTTGTTAAAACAATGATGAAACATATTGTTATTTTCTTTTTTGCAGTATATTAACACAGGTCAGTAGTGAAGTTATTTTATGAAAACAAGAGAAACGAATATGATTTTGTAATGGACCTCATTATGTGTAGTTATTCGCCTCCATTAGTGTGTGTGTGGTAATATAATATTTATGATGGTAGCAAGGGAGAAGTGATACTATTGGGAATTGCTATGTTCCCCCAGGGCAATATAAACAAACTGCAGCACAAAATCTCAGATCAGCAGAAAATATTAAGCATACAGGAGAAAAATGTCAGCTTTCTGTACATAATTAGTGGCAGTGTTTATCAACAAAAAATATATGAAGATATTAGATACTGTGTTTGTCTAGAAATATTGCTGCATAAAACGCATGCCTTATGGGTGGTAAACTGGTTTTACTATTTTATTGTAGTCAATATTACATTTTAAGTAGGATTGCATAATAAACTATGTTACAACCTAATGCATAATTTGAAGAAATCAATGATAAATGATGGTGGTAATCTAATGTGCACAAGGTTATCCAACTAATGAACCTCAGCCCTAATGTGTGAAAGAAGGGGAGTTTGTATATGGCGCTACCTGTTTGAGCAGTTTCTTCAAAAAAAGGAGGGATAATGGCCCCCACACAAAAGTATGTGCACTAAAAACCAATAATGCAATGGTAGGTAAATGTATGTGCAAATAGCGCAATGGTAGATAAAAAGTGCTTAGAGAAATAGTGCAGGGGGTGGATTGGCATGCACCCCCCAGAAACAAAGTGCACAGTGCAAGTTAAATAAATAATATAAGTGACTGCTCATATAAATAAATGTAAGTGACTCCTCATATGGATAAATTCAATAAATAAAAGGTGCATAAAATATAGTAGTTGTTTATTGTCTGTAAGACCCCGTTCACACTGGGGCGATCCGACTTGCCGGGGCGACCTCACAGGTCGCGGCGCGCAGCTCGCACCACGACCTCGTAGGGGCCGGCACGGACTTCATAACATTGAAGTCAATGCAGGTCACTCCAGGTCGCCCCAAAGAAGCTCCGGACCCTTTTTCTAAGTCGAAGCGACCTGTGTCGCTCCTATTAGAACGGGTCCACAGCTTCTCTATGGCAGGCGACCTACAGCGACCTGTCAGGCGACCAGGTCGCCTGACAGGTCGCCCCAGTGTGAACGGGGTCTAATAGTGCCAGTGGAAAGTTTACAGACAATACAATTATAGTGAACCAACAGTGATTAAAATTCTCATTGACAATAGATAAAAAATAAAAAATAAATAAAAGCACCTTCCAAATGTGGTAAAATAGTGAGATGGGTGATTTAAAAAAAGGTGTTGTGAGTGAGGTGCCTAAAAGGGTGAAACCAATAGGTAACACTCTCACCCAGTTTTTCCTCTTCTGGGCCAGGGATGTGTGGTAAATAGCCACAGAGGGAGGACGGTTCAGTCTGGGGTTCCTTCGGCCACTGGGAGCTGCCTCCCTCAGATGTTCAAATCTGTGGTGCTCAAACAGAAAGAACAAAGGACCCCAATAGCGTAGTATGTAGTTGTAATTCAAGGGCAAGGGTAGATAACTTACATTCGGACCGACAACATAAGCTGTCTACCAGACGCCGGGACGCTACCGCTTCCGCGTTCCACGGCTCCAAACCACTCGGACCAGAAGTGACATGTGGCGTACGTAGCTCCGCCCTACGCGTTTCGTCATCAGACGTCTCCTAAACATTTGTTACTGCGGCAAGTGTTTCCATTTGGCTTGCAGTGGGTTTACAATGGGCAATTCCCTGGACTCCTTGTCAGTGTCAGGAATATGGAGAAGTGGCTTACACAGATGTGTGTGTCTCAGTGTGGGTTTATATCTGTGCATATAAAGGGACATAGCTGTATTCATTGCAAAACTTCTGCTGTGCATATGGGAGGATCAGCTTGTCAAGGTGCGTACGTAATGAAAACATTTGGGTTACTAAAATAAAAAGTTCACGTGCAAAAAAAAAATGTTTTGCAAATGCTCTGTAAAATCAAACCTGAAAGTTTATCTAAAGTCAAAACCTCTGATAGGGTATAGGTTACAGTATATTTTGCATTTTTTCTTATTTTATTAGGAAAAATATTATATAATAAAATAGTTTGTACTTTGTTAGTTCTGATGAAGGGGATGTGGGAGGGAGTTCCTAAAACAGGTTGGCTCTTATTAAGTGAGTAAGCGATTTCTTAGTTTAAACTCTCAACAATCAGAGCCACAATTCATTTTTCTTTTTTAAGATTTTTAATGCTGTGTATCCATTAGGGAAATTTACTGTATGCTCTCTTCTTGTTTTGATGACCATTGGGGCTCCACGTGAGGGAGAATTTCAAATTTTGAGTTATCAGCAGGACAAGAATAGTGGGGGAATCTTCCAATGGAGACCCTTGTTCATGAGACAACAGTCTGAGAGAGGGATTTACGTCATTGTAGAGAGATTTTCTTTCACTTCCTCTTCTCTTCACAGAACAGGTAAAAGAAAATATCTCAACACAGATGGCTAACATGTTTTTAAACTATAGTAAATTAAAAAAAGAAAATGTTTTCACTTTAAATAAGCATAAAATGAACATGATGGACGTGTTTGGATGTCCTTCAGCCCCTTTCCTTACTGTGTCTGCTCTAGTGAGCACAGACAGCTGCTCCAGTCTGAATAATTTATAAATACAATGCAAGAATATTTTTACATTTTGTTTTGTTGTGGTGCTTATGTGAAGATAAATGACTTGTTGAAGACAGAGGTGAAAAATGCAAGAAAAAATACGTATATATATATATATATATATATATATATATATATATATATATATATATATACTGTATATTTATGTATATATAATGTAACATGTCCATTTTAAGGATGAGCAAATTGAGCACTAGACATTTCCTGATAAAAGTTAAAATTATGCTTAAAGTGCACCATAAAAATGCACAATACCTTTAAAACATTTTTGGGAATGTCTTAAAGAAGAACTCCAGCTTGGAAAAGCATATACTATACCTGTGGGATTGCTCTAGAAGCTGGAAATCACTTTAGTAAAGACCATTACTATAGCAATCTCCACTAGCTTCCAGATCCTATGCCAAGTGTTTGCACTGCTGCATTGTGAAAACAGGAGGTTGTCTGCTTGGCATGGGAGCCATTCAGAGAATGCTTTGCATTTACTTAGTGAATGCAAAGCATTCTCTGATTGGATGCGGTTGAGATTGTGATGTCACTTCCTCACCTCTCTGAATGTTTCCCATACTGAACAGGCGACCTCCTGTGTTCACAATGCAGCAGGGCAGCCGCTTGGCACAGGATCTAGAAACTAGTGGAGATTACTATAATAATGGTGTCTACAACAGTGATTTGCAGCTTCTAAACGCTGACAGATGAAAAAGGGACATCAATGTATTTAAGGAAAAATGGATGTAAATGGATAATCATCCATTTACATCCATTTGCATCCACTTCATTCAACATCCATTTTCTGTAACGAATCAAAGCCCTATTTTTCTTCCATTAAAAAGTAGATCAGGAAAAAAATGGATGTAAATGGACAAATGGTCTGTTGCTGCATAAAAACAAGGCTTTGGGACTTAGGTGGTTAAAGATTCTAGCTGGCGGATGTAAAAAAACTGATGTAAAAACAGACATAAAAACTGATGTGAACTTCTTTGAAAAGACGTGACTGAACTGTTGAAACGAACAGTCCACACATGTGAAAGGGGCTTCAAAAAAAAGGTGAGTAGTCAGAATTCCACAAGTTCTATCAATCCCTCTACAGTATGCAATCCACACCCTCCTCCTCTAAGTTATCAGACTTCCTTGACTCTATTCCTCTCCCTAAACTGAATGGTCACCACTAGAGTTGAGCGGACACCTGGATGTCCGTGTTCGGCGGGTTCGGCCGAACTTGAAAAAAAAGTCCGGGTCCGTGTCCCGGACTTTTTCCGAACTTTACCCGGACACCGAACCCCATTGAAGTCAATGGGGACCCGAACTTTCAGGCACTAAAATGGCTCTAAAACACCAATGGAAAGGGCTAGAGTGCTGCAAATGGCAGCAAAACGTAGTTAAGAGCATGACAAGTGCTCTGCAAACAAATGTGGATAGGGAAATAACTTAAAACAACAACAAAAAAACAGAAAAATAAAACAATGTTCTTCTTCTGTGAAGGACGAGGTCCATATGGAGTAGGAGGGAGGTTGAGGTGGTGGTGGATGTGGCGGTGTCATAGGCGTGCGCACAGGGTGTGCCGGGTGTGCCTGGGCACACACCCTAATCACCTAGGGCACATTAGCATTATCGCTCTGTTTGCCAGTGAGGAGATGGGAAAGATCTCCCTCGGACCTGCTCTGCCATAAGAGAAGTGCAACACACTTCTATTTCACTTTGCCAGCAGGGAGAGTAATGTACCGGGGCCATATACATGTAGGCAAACACATGCATGTGTATTTAAACTTTGGGGTGCACACCCTAATGCAATAAGCTGTGCACACCTATGGGCAGTGTAGGTGGAAGCGGCGGTGGAGGAGGACGAGGTAGCCAACACTGCTTTTTTTCAGTCATTTTAAATGAGGGTACACCCCAAAAGAGTGAGAAAGCTCAAAAATAGAACAATGGCTGGGTAAGGTCGGTATCCATCTCTATACTGCACAATAGAGATGGATACCGACCTTACCCAGCCATTGTTCTATTTTTGATCTTTCTCACTCTTTTGGGGATCCATGCCTGGTTCATTTTAATGAACGTGAGCTTGTCCACATTGTCTCTGGACAGGCGGCTGCGCTTGTCTGTGATAACGCCCCCAGCCGTGCTAAATACACGTTCAGATAATACACTGGCTGCAGGGCATGCCAGCACCTCCAAGGCGTAAAGGGCAAGCTCAGGCCATGTGCCCAATTTGGAGACCCAGAAGTTGAAGGGGGCAGACCCGTCATTCACTACATGTAGGCGTGTGCACACATACTGCTCCACCATGTTGGTAAAATGCTGCCTCCTGCTAAGACGTTCCATATGAGCTGCTGGTGCTGCTGTTTGTTGTGGCGTGCTGACAAAGCTTTTCCACATTTCGGCCATGCTAACCCTGCCTTCTGAGGTGCTGGCGATCCCCTGGTTGCGTTGGCGACCTCTTCCTCCTCCTCCTCCTCTGCCTTGGCCTTGTGCTTTTACTGTGGCCCCGCTGTCAGGTGGGAATGCCAGCAGCATCGCGTCTACCAGTGTGCGCTTGTACTCGCGCATCTTGCGATCGTGCTCCAGTGAGTGAATTAAGGACGGTATGTTGTCCTTGTAACGGGGATCCAGCAGCGTGGCCACCCAGTAATCAGCACAAGTTAGAATGTGGGCAACTCGGTTTGTCGTTGTGCAGACACTGCAGCATGTAATCGCTCATGTGTGCCAGGCTGCCCAGAGGCAACGAAAGGCTGTCCTCTGTGGGAGGTGTGTCGTCTGTGTCCTCTGTATCCCCCCAGCCACGCACCAGTGATGGCCATGAGCTGGCCTGGGTGCCACCCTGCTGTGAACATGGTTCCATCTCCTCCTCCATCTCCTCCTCATCCTCCAGAACTGTGCCCCTGCTGGACAATTGTGTCCCTGGCGTTTGTGGGTGCAGGAACCCACCCTCTGAGCCACTTGCAAATGACTGCCCTGAAAGCCTTGGAAATGTTACCTCTCCAGCCTCCTCCTCCTCATCCTGTGCCACATCCTCTTCCATCATCGCCCGAATCGTTTTTTAGAAGGAGGCATAGAAGTGGGATAGTTAAGCTGACAACGGCGTCATCGGCATTGGCCATGTTGGTGGAGTACTCAAAACAGTGCAACAAGGCACACAGGTCTCGCATGGAGGCCCAGTTATTGGTGGTGAAGTGGTGCTGTTCCGCAGAGTGACTCACGCATGCGTGCTGCAGCTGAAACTCCACTATGGCCTGCTGCTGCTCGCACAGTCTTTTCAGCATGTGCAAGGTGGAGTTCCACCTTGTGGGCACGTCACATATGAGGCGGTGAGAGGGAAGGCCGAAGTTACGCTGCAGCGCTGACAGGCGAGCAGCAGCAGGGTGAGAACGCCGAAAGTGCGCACAGACGGCCCGCACTTTCTGCAGCAGCTCTGACATATCGGGGTAATTTTTAAGGAACCTTTGCACCACCAAATTCAGCACATGCGCCAGGCAAGGGATGTGCGTCAAACCGGCTAGGCCCAGAGCTGCTATGAGATTTCGCCCGTTATCGCACACCACCAGGCCGGGCTTGAGGCTCGCTGGCAGCAAACACTCATTTGTCTGCTGTTCCATGCTCCTCCACAACTCCTGCGCGGTGTGTGGTTTTTCCCCCAAACAGGCAAGTTTTAAAACTGCCTGCTGTTGTTTACCCCTGGCTGTGCTGAAGTTGGTGGTGAAGGTGTTACGCTGACCGGATGAGGAGGCGGTAGAGGATGAGGAATCGGAGTAGGAGGAGTTAGGAACAGGAGGCAAACTGAAGCGCCCTGCAATCCTCGGCGGTGGAAGGAGATGCGCCAAACAAATTTAAAAAGGTGTATCTCACGTGTACCGATACAGACTATGCCGTAATTTAATTTTTTACACTCAAACAGGGCGTATATTGAATAGCGGAATAGAAAATTTTTTATAAAACGGTGTATCTCACACGTACAAACACAGACTAGGCCCCGATTACAATTTTTTGTACCCTAAAGGCAGGATGAGGATGAGGAGTAGGAGAAGTTCCGAACAGGAGGCAAACTGAAGCACCCTGCAATCCTCGGCGGTGGAAGATGCGCCCCAAAAGATTGGAAGGTATATCTCACACGTACCGATGCAGACTATGCCGCAATTTAATTATTTTTACCCCAAAGGGTGTAGATTGAATAGCGGAATAGAAAAAATGTTATAAAACGGTGTATCTCACACGTACAAACACAGACTAGGCCCCGATTACAATTTTTTGTACCCTAAAGGCAGGATGAGGATGAGGAGTAGGAGGAGTTCGGAACAGGAGGCAAACTGAAGCACCCTGCAATCCTTGGCGGTGGAAGATGCACCCCAAAAATTGGAAAGGTGTATCTCACACGTACCGATACAGACTATGCCGCAATTTAATTCTTTTTACCCCAAGGGTGTAGATTGAATAGCAGAATAGAAAATATGATATCAAAAGGTGTATCTATCTCACACGTACAGACCCAGACTTGGCACTGATTACTATTTTTTGTACCCTAAAGGCAGGATGAGGAGTAGTAGGAGTTTGGAACAGGCAGGAGGCAAACTGAAGCACCCTGCAATCCTCGGCGGTATAAGATGTGCCCAAAAATTGGAAAGGTGTATCTCACACGTACCGATACACACTATGCCGCAATTTAATTATTTTTACCCCAAGGGTGTAGATTGAATAGTGGGATAGAAAATATGATATCAAAAGGTGTATCTATCTCACACGTACAGACCCAGACTAGGCCCTGATTACTATTTTTTGTACCCCAAAGGCAGGATGAGCAGTAGGAGGAGTTCGGAACAGGCAGGAGGCAAACTGAAGCACCCTGCAATCCTCGGCGGTATAAGATGCGCCCCAAAAATTGGAAAGGTGTATCTCACACGTTCCGATACAGACTATGCCGCATTTTCATTCATTTTACCCCAAAGGGTGTAGATTGAATAGCGGAATAGAAAATATGATATAAAATTGGTGATTTTTCAATAGCACATGTGAACACAGCAGTGTCTTATGTCAGTCAGCTCTGCTGCAGGCTATGAAGGGAAAAAAAAAAGAAAATTCCCCTTTAAGTTTGTAATTTTTAAATAGATTAGTACAGACTATGCCACAATTTAATTTTTTTTAACCCAAAAGGGTGTATATTGAATAGTGGAATAGAAAAAAGTGTATAAAATTGAAAATCATCACTCAATAATAGCACATGTGAACACAGCAGTGTCTTATCACAGTCAGCAGCACTGAAGTAAAAACGCTGCACACAACTGACTGATAAAAATAGATTTTTTTCTCCCTCCTCCTCAGCGGGCAAAAAGATTGTGTTCACTGCACCACCCCACACACAGCAAAATCGATGTAGAACACTGACCCTGCCTATTCTCCAGCCTCACCCTAAAATGATCGATAAGATCGTTCACTGGCACTGCACAACCAACCCCCCACACAGCAAAATCGATGTAGAACACTGACCCAGCCTATTCTCCAGCCTCGCCCTAAAATGCCCTAATAACTCGCCCTGCCTGCAGCACTCCGACCTGTCCCTGCATTCTTTTCGGACACAATACAATTTTTCACTGTCTGTCCCTAATCAGCAGCCAGCACGTATGATGTGTGCTCTCTCCCTAAACTATAGCAGAATGGCGCAGCGCGCTGGGGCTCTCGAACTTATAAAGACATGGTCACATGCTTCAGATGGCCAATCACAGCTACTAATACATTAGTAGGCATGGCTGGGATGGCTTAAGGCACACCAGTTAAACGCTTGTTGATTGGCTGTTGAAAGCCCTCCATTAAAAGTGCGCCATTACATACAAACCCGGAAATAAAATGACCGAACACAGATTTTAAACCAGAACATACAGTAAAGTTTTCGGGTCCGTGTTCGGGTAACAAAAATCCAATTATTCGGTACGAACCCGAATAATACAGTCCGTGTTCGCTCAACACTAGTCACCACAGCTCCATGATGGAAACTCCTATTTCCACTGAAGAAATTGAAGTGGTTATCAAGAATCTGAGGGGTGGCTCTTCTCCAGGCCCGATGGTTTCTCAGTCCCCTACTACAAAGCCTTTTATTCCACCCTGGCACCTTATTTAGCGCACTTTTTTAACGAACTACGTAAAACAACGCACTTAGATCCAGCACTCAAATCTGCCTTCATCACCGTAATCCCCAAACCAGGGAAAGATGACAGTGAAGTTGGCAATTATCGCCTGATTTCTCTCATTAACAATGACTTAAAGGTCTTAACCAAGATATTGGCCACCAGACTCTTCTCATTCATTGCGCAATACATACACAAAGACCAAGCAGGGTTTATCCCGGGTCGACAGGGCATGGACAAAATCAGATGGGCCATTGATATTGTGTCGCTGTTGCATTCAGGATGGGCGGGAGGACCCCGACAGGAAGGTCTCCTCTTGTCGATTGACCTACAGAAGGCATTTGATTCTATTTCCTGGCATTATCTTTTTATGGTCTTGGATAAATGGGGCTTTGGTCCAAATTTCACGAATATCCTTACAGCTTTATACTCCAAACCGGTGGCTAGGGTGGGGTTTCAGGGTTGCTACTCTGACCCACTCCCTATATCAAGGGGTAAACATCAGGGATGCCCTCTTTCGCCCCTCCTGTTTGCAATAGCGATGGAAACTTTGGCACAAGCAATTAGATCTCACCCTGATATCCACGGGGTCCAATGCGGTCCGCACACTCACAAATGCACTCTTTTTGCTGATGATCTGCTCGTCTTCATCACCTCTCCACTCATCTCCCTTCCGAGCATTTATACACCCCTGCAATCTTTTGGCACTATATCTGGTCTTCACGTTAACATTTCTGTGACAGAACCTACTGTCACTGTGTGTTTTGGAGGGGACTGTGCGCAAGCCTCCTACCGACAGACTATGGGCCAGAAGCTACTGGAGTTTGGCGCTGCAGCCTTTTGACTTTACCATCCACTACTGCCCTGGGAAGAAAAACGGCAACGCCGACGAATTATCCAGGCAAACAGACATTGACTCTTTGGGATTTGTTACCCGACTAATTCAGGCACAGACCAGTTGGAGGTCTAGTACCTGGATTAGTCTACCTTTGGGGGGAAGAGATGTGACGGTACTAGCCGTCACTATGGGTGACGGATCACCCTGTCCCTGGATTGTAAAACCCTTTGTGTCATTTTCTTATGAGTTTGGGACATTGCATTTTATTTTCCCTTTATTCATCCTCTGAACAACTGACTCATGGCATTGAGTTAATGTAATGTAATGTAATGTTACAACCCATCCCCCCCCCCCTCCTGTTTCTGTGTCTAAGTGTGTGGATTCATGATACAGACAATAGCCTGAGCTGGGCTGGAGACATCTCTCCGCAGGGGGTGTGTATTAAGACTTGCAGTTTCAAATGTACAAATGTTCAGTTCTCATTGGTTGTTGGTTGGTCCTTGTCCCATCCCCCCCCCCCTTTCAGGGCTAAGGGGAGTGCCCCTTAGCTGTGTGTAACTGTTGTCTTGGAATGTAATAAACAGTTTAAGCTCTGCATGGTTAACCCTCAACACCTGTGTGGATTGTCTCGTGATTGAGGGGTTAAGGGCTGGATATGGCTTCTCCGCAGGCTGTGGGTGCGTTTGGAGAACAGGAGACACAGATTCGGCGGATGTGCCCAGCTGGGGTACAAAGATCCGTTACATTGGTGGCAGTGGTGGGATGGTAAAGTCAAAAGGCTGCAGCGCCAAACTCCAGTAGCTTCTGGTCCATAGTCTGTCGGTAGGAGGCTTGCGCACAGTCCCCTCCAAAACACACAGTGACAGTGGGTTCTGTCACAATTTCCAAGTCCCACGCTCTAAATATCAATATACCTGCACAGATGTTATCTAACATTAAGCCTCATTTCCCCTTCATCTGGAGTGAAAGTTCTATCCCATACCTGGGTATCTCCCTCACGAATAGAATAAATGGGTTATATGAAGCCAACTACCCACCTCTTTTCCGTAAACTCAGTCAAGACCTACAAAGCTGGTCTCACCTTCCCCTGTCCTGGCTGGGTAGGATCCATGCAGTGAAAATTACATTATTGCCGAGAATTCTTTACTTCTTCAGGTCGCTCCCCATTCCCTTGATAAGGGACCATGTCAAACGCTTCCAGTCAAGAATCATATCTTTCATTTGGGGTTCAAAAGGTCATAGATTAGCGAGGGGGCTATTGTTCAGATCGCGGAACAGAGGGGGATTGGGGGTCCCAAATTTAATATGGTATTATCAGGCGGCCCAACTGGCACAGATATCGGTGATCTACTCTCGTGCGGCAAAACCTGATTGGGTGCACATGGAACGCCAGGCGGTGCCGCTGCACACTATTGATTTCCTTATGTGGTGCCTCCCTAAATACAGACCGGCCATTTTAGCCCCAACACTCTCACATTCCTTAGCTCTCTGGGACAGGCTTAAGGGTAAATCCAAACTCACTTCTTCCTTACGCCCACTCTCACTCCTCTTCCAAAACCGCAGCTTCCCTCAGGGTCTAAATATTGTTGAATTCAAATGGTGGCTAGACAAAGGCTTATACAGGACAGGCCACTTTTTCACCCCCTCAGGACCCGTCTCTTTTTCCTACTGTAGAAGCAAACTCAAGATGCCTAATTTTGAACCCTTCAGGTTTCACCAAATTACACATTTCTTACATTCCATATGGAAATCTAAGCCATTGCCTCCCACGGCTACGGCCTATGAGGTGTGGTGTTGCTCAGCCATGGAGCAGAGGGGGGGGGGTCTCTGCTATTTACGGGGCACTTTCCAGGAGTGGCCCCCAAGCCGAGCTATGCTCTGGCTTGGGAGAAGGACTTATCTCGGGTTTGGGAACCGTAAAAGTGGTACTCAGCTCTGCAACAGGCATACAAGGGGATTTTGAATGTTACCTTAATAGAAGCAAGTCTGAAAGTCTTAACCAGATGGTACCTTGTTCCGGAAAGGCTACACCGCTGTTTTCCCTCGTCTTCGCCACTCTGCTTCAGGGGTTACGCTCATAAGGGCACCTTCCTGCACACATGGTGGGAGTGTCCGAAACTACTGAGATTCTGGAACAAGGTCTTTCATCTGATCCGCAAGGTTACTGGTATATCCGTACCTCAAACCCCTTCGATAGTCCTCTTAAACTTTGCTCCGAACAACGCCACCAAGGGTCAAAAAAGGTTGATCCATTTCATGCTTCTGGGGGCGAAATTCACTATAGCTAAAGCACGGAAGAGCTCTACGGTCTCATTCACCTTATTTTAAAGAAAAGTCTCCTGGATCATGACCCAAGAAAAACTATCTAGTAGTCTCCTGAATACGTACCAAAAAATTGAGACTATTTGGGAACCCTGTGCTGCCTATACTCACACCTCGCTTATCTATTGAGGGGTCTATCTCACACTATTAGTGGATGTTGGGACCTCCGGGGCGTATATGTATCCCACCCCTACTCTTCTCCCCCCTCTCTTTTCTTCTTCTTGTCCGTTATCCCGTTTGTCTTCTCTTACCCCCTGGTCTCTCTGCCCTTTCTCCACCCCTGTTGGTAGATATCTTCTTTTGTTAGGGTAACTATGCCAGGATTCTAGTTGATCCTGCTCTCCTACGGTCCCCCTTCTACAAGGACCTTTTTTCTGAAAATACTACTTATGCTTCTCATTGGAGCACAGATGTTACTGCCCTCCTGATTTATGCTCCTCATCAGAGACCTTAGCAAATCACCTAAGCGGTCCTGACTCTCATCCGAACCGGCTGGGGGTCAGGGGGGTCCCCCCCCCCCCGACTGCATAATGTTCTACCTTTACTCACGTTGCTCTTCCTCCATAGGAGCCTCTTTACCTGCATTGTTTTTTATGGCTGACATTTTTCACTCCACAGGTCATAACTTGTATGGTGAAGCTTTCTGTAAGTTACCTACCAATTTATATGGCTAAATGCTGTTATCTGTTGATGGATTTTGGTTTGTTAAAACTTAATAAAAATCTTTGAAAGTAAAAAAAGGTGAGTAAAAAAAAATGCAGAAAATACTGCCAGTTGGGGTTGCAAGGGATGGATTGGGGATGTATGAAGCATAGAAACTTGAGTTGAGCTTTAAAGTTATTGGCTAACTATGGTAGGTCCAAGGTAATTCATATAATAACATTGTCTGTTGTAATAATAATAATGTAATTATTACAGGTGGTTTTAGTATTATAATTTATATATTATAATTATTAAAATAAAAATCTACTGACTTCAGCCACTGCCCTACTGACACCAACCTCTGCCCTACTGACAAGTTCACTGCCCTACTGACACCATCCACTGCCCTACTAACACCGTCCATGTTTTAATACATTTGGGGTGCACTCCCTAATGCAATAGACTGTGCAAACCTATGATTCTATCAATCATTTGATGCTGAAAAGGCGTCCTTCCTCACTAAAGAAAACCCTTTGTAATTATAGTGTGACTGCACACATATATCCTTGAACCATGAGTATATGCAAATTCACTAATCACCAGTCTTAATCACCATGGTCAGATACATTTAGTCCTAAGGGTTCAAGCATTTCCTGTTATAGGGTAACGACATTCTGCCCCTGACTTTCAATTGGGCTCCTGTGTCATCACCCTGTCACATAGGTTTCTAATAGAGGCTAGACTACAAGCAGCCATTTCAGCACATATTACCCAGCCTTGAGAAGTGTGCTGCAGCCATCCTTGGAGTAGGAAGATGATGGCTGCATAGGGTCTGCAGGAGATCAGCAACACTGAGATACAACAAAGGAAAAAAAGGTCAAAAGTGAAAACAAATATTTTATGAAAAAAGTGGCACTTGTTTATAATACATGATGCTTTAGCAAAGTGAAAGTCATTATGTTAGGGTTTACACCTACCTGCTTTAATAAAGGATAATGGCACATCTTTCATTAAACGCATAAGGAATGCCATAAAACACTATGCGGGATATCTATATAACAGTGAACTTGAAACTTGGCCACTCTAAGAAGTTGGATGAGAATCGGTTTGATCGAAACTACGTAGGGGTTTATTTGCTGTTAGAGCAGTAAGAATGTGTAACTCCCTTCCCCAGTTGGTGGTGTATGCAGGGAGTGTTGATCATTTCAAAAAACTTTTAGATGAACATCTTAGCCAATGCAATATACAGGGATATGGGAAATGGTAGAGACATAAATACATACACATTCACACACCCACATCCACACAGGTTGAACTCAATGGAAAAATGTCTTTATTCAACCTTACCAACTATGTAACTATGACATTATGCAAACATTCTCTGCAGGTGAATCTTCCAGGTCCATGTGTTTTAAATAACAGTGAGTGATTACCTACCAGAGAATGTTTAGTGACAGTGCAGAGGTTACAAGGATATAATCATATCTCCATCCAACCATTCCATACCAGTGTGTCATATCTATAACACACTGGTGCATTCCTCAGTTATATTCTGCTGTACCCCAACCCTACCATCCCCCTGCGGGAATCCAGCAACTTTGCACCTTTGTCTTGCTCTCCAGAGGATAAAATAACAAATACAAAACTGTTTTGCTCTGTCTGTATTCTCATACCATATTTTGTATTCTGTTAAAAACTTTAAATAAAGAATAACAAAAAAATACACAGCTGGCCATATACTATGTTGGTGAAATGACTAAATTCACTACGTGGGTGGCCCTGTCCTGTCTGACATCCTTTGATTGGATAAATTCTGAGGAGACAGATGGAAAATTGTTGGCTGCTGGTGCTGGCTGTCAGAATACAATAGGCACCACAGAAAATGTGTCCATCCATGCTGCATAGTGTTTTTTTTTTTTTTTTTTTTTTAATTCAGCCAACATGCTGGTGTATTGCCAGCTTAAAGTGGTTGTAAATCCTTACATATACCCACTGAAGTGACTAGCCTCAGGTGACACAGGAATGAAACAAAAAACCTACATAAGTTAAACCTTTTAATCTGAAGACAAGAGGATCTACTTGGATCCTCTTGTCTTCTGTCACCACTCAATCCCCATGTTGTTTGTGACATCATCAAGACTCTTCTGGGTTTAGCCGGCATGCTCCCCATGCCATGCCCCCTTCTCATTTGTGAATAAAGGGCTATGCCTCCTTGGGTATGTGACATGCATATCCAAGGAGGCAGAGCAAGTACCGTGCATGTGCATTGGGGGGGGGGGGGCACATTCTCGATTATAAAAAAAGGAAAAAAAAAAAAAAAAACAACTCTATTCAAGTAGAGGAGGAGGGGAGGGGTGGATTGGAGGAAGCTTTTTTCCTAATGATGAAGATCCACTTTCCAGTTACATTTGCTGCTTTTGTATTTCACTATTTATGACAACTAACAAACAGCAATGACTTGCAGACATCTCGTCATATTAGCTTAGCACAGCAGGCACACTGCTGTGCTGATTCCAATCAAAATGCACTTCATCACCAGACTAATGTTTTAACAGAAAAACCCTTAAATAAAAGAAAAAACTTCCTACTTCAAAACATCAGCTCAGTGCTAGTCTGAAAAAGTATAATAATTATTAATAAAAATAGCAAGTGGACAAAAAGATGCTAGTAAATTTCAGTCCTTTTCTCATATTCTCATAATGAATAAGTTTACCCCCCATATAGTCCTAACTATGGGGCCATATTGCTTGCTTTTCATTTTTTTGGGTAGCTCTCAACTGTTTTTTTTTTTTTGTTATATTTGCTATAACCTTTATATATCTATGCTTTATACAGAAACTGATTAAGCAATCTTACATCTATTACTAGTATTATTACTACTACTACTACTAATAATAATAAAAATAGTAACAAAGTGGAACGTATGTAAACACATACATTTCACATAAAATTAAATTCTCTTTGTTGAGGATTTTGAAAAGTAAACTCTATGTATATCTTGATACTGCTACAGAAAAGTATGAATGCAAATCCATCGCTGACAGCAACATACTGTGATAATTTTAGCCAGAATCACTTTTAATATAATTGTGCCTAACTTTAAAAAAATCTGCTTTTTCGCAGGCAAGAAAAATATTTGAACAGTAAACAAATACTAACAAATGACATAAATGAAATATTATTTATTACCTTTGTCCAGTGTCAAACAGTGATGGCTCAAGTCCTGGAAAAGGCACAAATGTGGCCCCACATGGTACCAAGTGAGGAGACATCTTGTTCGTTCGTTCAGTGATTCTAGCCAGTCTTCTTCACTTTGTTTTTGATGTAGCTCTGCCCATAGTTATATTTACATGTAAGCTACAAAGATGTTCATCATTTATAATATAGGATATTTCCTGATATGTTTAAAGCTGGTAAAGATCAGTCCATCTCACCTACTAATCATACTGGCTGGAAACAGGAAGCGCCATGTTCTGTTTAATATGATTACATTACAAATCCCTGTAACATTCATTAATAAGGAGCCGTTTGCCACATTGTCTCATTACTGTGATTTTCTCTTCCCGAAGCTGCTCCTGTTCCGTTCATATTTTTCCTTCCATTCTTAGATTCATCTGAATCCAGAGGTTAGCTTATTGCATGTATTAACAGAGGAATGGGAATGAAAAATATCTGATTACATTTAAAGATATGTTGTAATTGGTTTTAAAAGTTGTAGAATTATGATCAGAAGCACTTGTTTATATGTTTTTATACATTTTAGGTGTTGGTGTACCCGTGCTGCGATGTGGCTACCAGTGTTATTAGTGATACTATAGACTGCTGCTAAGGTGCAAGGTATGTTATCCCTTTTAAAATAAGGTGTGTGCACTCAGCGTTATGTGACAACAAAAAAATAGTGATATCACTTTGTGCAAATTACTCTAGAATAGTCAACACTGATAAAATTGTATATCAATTCATAAAAAACATCAAATAAAGTTCATATAATGAGACGTATATTGGTGCCGTCAACTCATTGCAACCATTTAATTAGTCCTTTACCACTTCTGGACCGGGCCTTTTTCGGACGCGTGTTGTTTACAAAATCAAATCAGGTTTTTTTTGCTAGAAAATAACTTAGAACCCCCAAACATTTTATATATATATATATATATATATATATGTATATATATATATATATATATATATATATATATTTTTTTTTTTTTTTTTTTTTTTAGCAGAGACCCTAGAGAATAAAATGGAGATCATTGCAATATTTTTTATCACACCGTATTTGCACAGTAAAGTTAGCTCACTTTTATTCTATAATGGGAAAGATAATGTTATGCTGAGTAAATAGATACCCAACATGTCATGCTTCAAAATTGCGCACGCTTGTGGAATGGCGATAAGCATTGGTACATAAAAATCCCCATAGGGGACAATTTAAACATTTCTACAGGTTATCAGTTTACAGTTACAGAGAAGGTCTAGGGCTCAAATTATTACTCTCATTCTAATGATCGTGGCGATACCTCAAATGTGTGGTTTGAACACCGTGTACATATGTGGGCGCGACTTGCGTATCCGTTCACTTCTGCACACGAGCTAACTGGGACATAGAGCTTTCTTTTTTTTTTCCTATTTATTTAATCTTTTATTTTTTATTTTTACACTGTCCTTTTTGAAAAAAAAAAATTAGAAATAAGCACGACAGGACCTCTTTAATGTGAGATCTGTGGTCAAAAAGACCTCAGATATCACATCTACAATAAAAAAATAAATAAATAAAAAGTCATTTTTTTCATGATGAAAAAAATGGGCTCTTTAAAACCGTTGCTAGGAAGTGACGTATGACATCGCTCCACTCCTCCCAGGCCATAGAGTCAACTTCCTGCTTCTTTGATCAATAGCATGTAATCCCAGGTTGGAACACAACTCCGTGGCTTGCCGTGCAGTTGTGTTCCAAGCCAGCATTACACGCTATTGATCCAAGAAAATTTTGTGTCAGTGTTACATCTTTTTTTACAAAAGTTTTTTTTCTGATAAAAATGGAATTATGCTATGGATATATCCTGATTCTCCTTGCATGACACCGTAAATGAGTGACCTGTGATCCTGTTGGAATGCATGGAGGAGTTGAGAATTGCCCACTGTAAGAATCTGTGGATTGTCATTATTATAATAGGTGCATACCTATTATGAGTCAGTGAGTGAGGGCACATGGGGAAGGGAGCACAGAAACGTATGGCCTTTTATTGCACAATACTGGTACAAGAATATTGGAGCACGGATGGCACTTTAAAGGACTCATTTAAATGGTTGAACTGAGTAGATGGCACAAATATACATCTCATTATATGAACTTTATTTGATGTTTGTTACGAATTGATAATCAATGTTGATTATTCTAGCATAATTTGCAAAAAGCGACATCACTTATTTTTTGTTGTCAGACAGCGCTGAGTCCGCACACTTTATATTTTTATACATGTGAAAAAGATCAGTTCAATCTTGGTACTGTCACATAACTGCTAAATGGCAAAACTGTAAAAAGCTTATAGAAGAAAAGTAATTACAGATTTATTTGAAAATGTAACCCATTAGACGTTTCACATGACTGATGAGCTCGCTCCTGCACGAAAGTTAGCCCATGCCCACAAACTTCATTCCTTTTTTCAGTTTCAGCCCATTGTGACAAAACAGGTGGATTTATTATTCTCATATTTCTCACCAACATATTTGCCAGACTGTGGGCAGTTTGCGTCTCAGGCTTCGTTTTTTTTTTTTTTTTTTTTTTTTATTACTCAGAGAGGCAACAAGGGCCCATTCACATCAATGTCTTAGAGCCAGTTCACACCATTTTGCTGTGGTAATATGTACTTTAACATAACACACATCAGTGCATGTTAAATGCATTGATGTGATGTGTTCACATTCATTTTGAATGGCATCGCAGCTCATTTACTGACATGGCACCACAACAGTTTTACCGTCCGATGTGCATTGCAGCACAATGCAATGCATGGAAATGCACTGATGTTCATTGTGAAGTCCTGCCAAGATGCATTAATGTGCATTGCCGAGAGTAAAGGTAACACACACAGTAATAATTGTTTTGGCACAATAAAGTGGTGTGAAAGTGCTGTAAGACATTTTGCAAATCTGATATATGCCAAGAAAATGAACCTAAGTTTTCTGCTTTTTTTAACAGTCATTTCACTGAAAATAAAATCTAGTTCAAGTGAAAGAAACCAAAGCATCATCTGCAATTTCAGCTCGCTCATGCTGTATTAATGAATGGCATCTGTTCTAACTGAAACATACTTAAAATGTTTCTGGAGGCATCTGTCTCCATTAATGCAGTGATTACAGTTTTTACAATCTCATAGTCCTCTCACTGAAGAATAGATTGTCTTTAAGGTTATAAACTGTGTTTAATGCTTGACAGGTTAACACAAGCTGTTAATGAGGCATTTTCTTTTTTCAGTTCAGTAGTCGAGGTTAAGTCAACTACAAATATCTTACATCTAAAAAAAAAAAACTTTATCTATTCTAATTAGCAGTATTGCTGGATTTATGAGCTGAACTGAAGGCTGTTAGACTGAAGTTACTTTTGAATTTTTTTTTTCAAGGCACAACTAGATCCACATATATATAGTATATTTCATTTTAATTAGAAAATGTGCTTCCACATGCATAAAGGACTTGTTAATGCTTACTCTTTCTATTGGGACTAAGCTGAGATGGTATACAGTTATGGTATTGTTGGTATTGACAAAGAAAATGGTATTGCCATGTTATTGTCTCATCATAGAAGTAAAAGCATTGGTCCATCTATAACACTGGTGTCCATTTACAGTGAAGACAGGCATATTTTTAAAGATTGTCCATTTGTTTATATAGCACTCTGGCAGCTCCAGACTCCAAAGACAAGTGGGGCACAATACGAAATTTAAGTAAAGCACATCACTGTAAATGTTTTAAATGTGCAGCCCCTTTTAAAGGTCCTTATGTTTTGCTTTTGAATGGACATAATAGAAACATAGTCCAAGTGCATCACATATGTGGTCTATTGTCTGCCTACATTTTTGTTTCAGCATTGTGTTACTTTGGGCATTTTAGTGATTTTTTTAAATAGCAAATATGGAAGTTAATTTTTAGCTATTAACTAGTTTTAAGGGACAGTAAACAGGAAGTGATATTGACAGGAAACAGGGGGGGGGGGGGGTGGTGGCAGGTAATTAGATCACATGGCCATGTGTTTGGGAAGGACACGCAAAGTTAGGACTGGAAGGGAGGGGGCAGCTATGACAACACTCTCTGACCAACCAAGAACATCTTGATCATCACAGAAGCATGCATCAACCGCAACAATTGATTAAAATCCTTAAATTGAAGCATAGTAACAATGCACTGTGTATATTATTGTTATATACTGATGTAGCACCCTCCCTGGTAGGTGCTAGGTAACCTATAGGGGAGACCTTTTCTGCTTATCAGCAGGGTCCCATTTGTTCAGCTAGGCTGTCATGTGTTCTCAGGTGTGACTGTTGAGTTGGGGAGTCTCCCCACTGAATCCAATGAGGGCTCTCATTGGACAGTGGAGGAAACCTGACCAATAGCACACCAGGGCTTGTATCCATCCCAGAGTGCAGATTTTGCCGCAATGCATCCTGGGAAGGGGTATATGTCTGTGGGGAGCACATGACAGGATGTCTTTGGTGGGAAGCAGAGTCCCAGGAGGAAGGTGACGGCTGTCTCTCCTCCTGTCAGCAGAGAACGGGTGTCCTAGGCGGCTGGCCTAAGAGGATGGAAGGCTGAGCTGAGCTGCAGAGAAGGATCCAGTGTGCTGAAGACCAAGCGGAGCTGTTGGGACTGGAATTTCCATGAAAGCAGTGCCATGAGTAATGTAAACTTCACTTGGGTTCTGCCTAGGATAGGAGACCACTCCGGAAGGTCAGAGGGATCCAGGAGCTAGCTAGCCTGTACAGAAGTGTTAGTAAAGGGGGTGCCAGAGTTTGACCCTGAAGAGTAAAGGGGGTGCCGGTGTGGGCCCTGAAGAGTTAAGAGTTTCAGCAGTATTCACAAATAGCTACCTCAGCCAGGAAGGCTAAAGGGAGCAGTATAGAAGACTTTTGTATCACTGGGAGTGTCAGAAGTCGGTTCAAGTTCCCAGTCAGCAAGTCAGTGTTAAGTAGCGTCAATGGGCATTGATCGGCATTCAGCCAGCGTCAAGTCAGTGTCAGAAGGCGTTTTTCTCAAAGTCCCTTTCAATCGTCTATAGTTGAGCCAGAGGAGTATCCCACTCATTCCCTTCTCCCATTCAAGTTCCAAAATAAAAACCAAACAAAACCAAAGATGCCAGACTATTCTTTGTCTCAGTGCTCACACTTGGAGAACATGCTTAAATGTGCTGTTGTCGCTAGCAGTAACCCTGGCAGACCCACCTCCAGCAAAATGGCTGGGAATCCTGCTACATTTAAACTAGGGTAAATCGATAGTTTACGGTTGGTTGCTTGTGTAGACTAGCCTTCTAATTTTTTGATAGCTGACATTACCTCCTGCCAGTACTATCCAACACTGAACAACAGAGACAATGTTTTGACTGACAGCTCAGGAGGAGAGGGCTGTACCAGGCAATTCACACAGAGCCCACACAGCCCCCATCCCTCCTCCTTCTCCTAAGATTCTAGACAGAATTCTGCCATCAAGTTCTCTGCCCCTTAGCTCTCCTGTTATTTGCAGACTGTGCCTGCATTGACTACAAGCTTTTCATGGCACGGAGAGTAAAACTGTCAGCTTGTGCTGTTGTGAATGAATGCAGGTGATGAGGTACATTTTCATTCACAAAAACACAAGGTTAATACAGTGCGAGCCAACTACTATACTTGTTTAAGAGAGACAAGTGTTGTAGCTGGCTTGTGCTGTTGTCGGCTTGTGTTTTTGTAAATGAAAGTTTCCCTTTTAACTTGCAATTATTTATACAACAACTAACAATTTCACTCTCTGGGCCATGAAAAGTTTAAAGCAGAGGAGGCACATGCGTGGAGGACTCCAAGATGGCCGCATAGCCTTGGAGCTCCGCACCTCTCGGGTCCTCTAAGCCCCACCACAGCCTTCAGAGCACTCATTCCTGACCCGCTACACCAGCACAGATGGTGATATAGAGGATTCCATTGCTGACCAAGATGCCTCTAGCCCTGCAATGACTCCTATAATACATGTCACAGTGAGTAATCAGCCCCACTCTACCCCTTCCTCAGCATTTACTGAATCGCTAATTGGGAGGACATGTGAAGACCTTATCCTGACACCCATGAGTGACTTTCTAGCCACCCCAGATGCATGTGGGAAGGGGGGCCCACAATCCACATATCACCCCTTCTGATTGCCCTTCCATGATAGCCGCTTTTCCACAATGCTGTCCAGGGGTCTGGCCCAAACAGCTGCACAGATCACCTCCTCCATTCATGCTGAACTGTAGTATTTGGCATCATTGATAGAAGTCATGGAAAAGAAGGCTGATCAATCTGTAGCCAGAATTAACCAAAACACTTCCAGAATATAGGACATCCAGGATCAGTTGGAGACTGCATTGTCCAAAAGAGATGACCTTGAAAACCATTCAAGACCATACAACTTCAGAGTCAGAGGACTCCCTGAATCAGTGAAAGTTAAACATGCAATTCACTCCTTCATCAAGGACTTAATCCCAGACATCCCAGAACACCATTTGGAATTGGACAGAGTACACAGAGCCTTGCAACCAATGTGATCTGATGGTCGACTGAGAGACATTATAGTTAGACCCCACTTTTACTCTTTTAAGGAAGAGGTGATGAAATTGTCCAGGAATTCAGATGGGCTCAATATTAAGGGACATCGGGTCCAGGTCTTTGCGGACCTCTCCCCCTTTACCATACAAAGATTTTGTTCTCTGAAACACCTCCTTCAAGTTCTGGCTCAAAAGGACCTAACATACAAATGGTCCTTTCCATTTCACCTGAACTTCTAATATCGCAACAAGGTCCACTGCTTCTCATCATTCTCAGAAGGTGAACACGTGATCCTACACCTGGGGCTGATTGTAAGATTCTGGTACCTCTGGTACCCTTAATAATTTATTTCCTTCCAAATATGCGTCCCACCTTTTTTACTAGGTGGTACGCATACACCTTTAAGACAGATGATGTCATCGCTGAGCGCCGCAGAGCGGCTATTTCAACCGCCGGCGTTCTCACTCACATCGTTCGTTCAACCTGCCTTGTGTATCCACATGCTTTCAAGCCTGTCTTGCTGTCGGAACCTCCAGCTGGTTGCTTCTACCTGGAGCAGACCGGAACCTCGCTACTGATCCCTGTATCTCGCTACCGGATCTTCCCCTCTCTACTTGACCCCTCTACTACTAACATTTACTAGTGATAAGTACCCCACAGGGGAATCCTCCATAACCTACTTACACTATCTATCATCTGCACTGTTGCATAGATTGCTAGCTCTTGAGCCTACTACCATCTATCATCTGCACTGTTATAGATTGCTTGCTCTTAAGTCTACTACCATCTATCATCTGCACTGCTACATAGATTGCTAGTTCTTGAGTCTACTACCATCTATCCTTGCACTGGGTTAGTCTATCCTGTAATTGTCATCTGCTGTCCTTACCACCTGTCACCATACTCGATTACTAACCTATCTGCACTCTACCTAATACCATCTAGTACTCTCCTGAACAAACCTATCAAGTACTTACCATCTCTATCACTGTTCACACCTGTCCCTTCAGCACAACACCTTCATACTGTCATATACATTCCACCACTCCAGGAACATCTTATTGAGTGTGTATATATCTGTATGTTGAAGCTGACAGGCCCACAGTGATGAGTCTGGAGAGTTGGATTTGGTTATTCAACACATCTCTACATGACTACTGAGTGGAGATTTTGCAGCTGCATATCCAGCCTACTACAAAAACGCAGGAGCGTTACAGATTGAACGAACCAGAAAAAAAAATGGATTCAGCAGAATTACCCACTCAAGTGACACAATTAACACAACAAGTAAATGCGTTAATACTTGCTCTTACTGAAGTAAAAGAAGAGAATCAGACTCTGACGCAGCAGGTAACCCGTCTCTCACGGCTTACTACTGTTCAGCCCCCTGAACCTAAAATAAACCCTCCCCTAGTGTTTACAGGTGATCGGAAAAAATTTTGTGAATTCAAAAACGCATGTCAATTGCTTTTTATGTTAAAACCTCGTACATACTCTACTGATCAGATTAAAGTCTGTACCGTTATTTCATACTTAACGGGTGATCCCCGGGCCTGGGCAGACTCTATCTTTGAGAAAAATGATCAGATTCTCAACTCCTATTCCTTATTTCTAGCAGAACTCGCTAGTTTATATGAAGACCCCAATAGGCAGAGTACTGCTGATATTCAATTAAGGGCTTTAAAACAAGGAAGGAGACCTGTAGAAGACTTTGTAGCAGAGTTCAAAAGATGGACCCTTGATTCAG
The DNA here is from genome assembly GCF_965119305.1 of Pelophylax lessonae. NCBI lineage: Eukaryota > Metazoa > Chordata > Amphibia > Anura > Ranidae > Pelophylax > Pelophylax lessonae. The sequence continues at coordinate 157,652,393 of NC_138775.1, forward strand.
GGTGGAATGATACATCTCTGCGAACTCAATTCAGACTCGGGTTATCAGAAGCTGTTAAAGACGAGCTCGCCCGAGCGGATTTACCTGGCACCTTGGATGCCTTGATACAACTTAGTATCAACATCGACAGACGACTACGAAAAAGAAGGGCTGAAAAAATGGGAATGCCATTAACTAGTCCTTCTCAGATTGCGGCCGTTGACCCTACTCCCATGGAGGTAGGAACTATACACCCACCTTTATCAACTACTGAAGGAGCCAGAAGGAGATCCAGAAATCTCTGCATGTACTGCGCATCCCCGGATCATTTGATATGCGTCTGTCCCCTTGTCCGCAAAAAAGAGGGTGAGTGTTCACATGTCTTGCTAGGAGGATTAACGACTTCCTTTTCTAAGCCCTATCTTTTTGTTCATTTAACATTACAGTGGGACCAGACTAGGATCACCACCAAGGCTATGATCGACACTGGATCTTGTGGAAACTATATTGATACACATTTTGTTACCTTAAATAAAATACCTATTATTTCAAAACTTAAACCTGTTTCTGTTAGTTTCATTAACGGTATTCCATTGTCTTCTGGTCCAATCACTAACCAGACACAGGCACTCCTTGCCACTGCCAACGAGTCTCATGTGGAGACCATCACCTTTGATATACTATCCTCACCCCATTTTTCCATTATTTTGGGACTTCCCTGGTTACACACACACCAACCAATCATAGATTGGAAAAGACGGACTTTGGCCTTCCCTTCTCACATTGTGAGATTACGTGTAACCTCCCATCTTATGGAAAGATCCTGTCTGTGGTGTCAGATGAGATTGCACCACTATGCTATCAGGATCTGTCCAAAGTATTCCTTG
>NC_138775.1:157653458-157702594 GCF_965119305.1 Pelophylax lessonae
GTTATCGCACACCACCAGGCCGGGCTTGAGGCTCGCTGGCAGCAAACACTCATTTGTCTGCTGTTCCATGCTCCTCCACAACTCCTGCGCGGTGTGTGGTTTTTCCCCCAAACAGGCAAGTTTTAAAACTGCCTGCTGTTGTTTACCCCTGGCTGTGCTGAAGTTGGTGGTGAAGGTGTTACGCTGACCGGATGAGGAGGCGGTAGAGGATGAGGAATCGGAGTAGGAGGAGTTAGGAACAGGAGGCAAACTGAAGCGCCCTGCAATCCTCGGCGGTGGAAGGAGATGCGCCAAACAAATTTAAAAAGGTGTATCTCACGTGTACCGATACAGACTATGCCGTAATTTAATTTTTTACACTCAAACAGGGCGTATATTGAATAGCGGAATAGAAAATTTTTTATAAAACGGTGTATCTCACACGTACAAACACAGACTAGGCCCCGATTACAATTTTTTGTACCCTAAAGGCAGGATGAGGATGAGGAGTAGGAGAAGTTCCGAACAGGAGGCAAACTGAAGCACCCTGCAATCCTCGGCGGTGGAAGATGCGCCCCAAAAGATTGGAAGGTATATCTCACACGTACCGATGCAGACTATGCCGCAATTTAATTATTTTTACCCCAAAGGGTGTAGATTGAATAGCGGAATAGAAAAAATGTTATAAAACGGTGTATCTCACACGTACAAACACAGACTAGGCCCCGATTACAATTTTTTGTACCCTAAAGGCAGGATGAGGATGAGGAGTAGGAGGAGTTCGGAACAGGAGGCAAACTGAAGCACCCTGCAATCCTTGGCGGTGGAAGATGCACCCCAAAAATTGGAAAGGTGTATCTCACACGTACCGATACAGACTATGCCGCAATTTAATTCTTTTTACCCCAAGGGTGTAGATTGAATAGCAGAATAGAAAATATGATATCAAAAGGTGTATCTATCTCACACGTACAGACCCAGACTTGGCACTGATTACTATTTTTTGTACCCTAAAGGCAGGATGAGGAGTAGTAGGAGTTTGGAACAGGCAGGAGGCAAACTGAAGCACCCTGCAATCCTCGGCGGTATAAGATGTGCCCAAAAATTGGAAAGGTGTATCTCACACGTACCGATACACACTATGCCGCAATTTAATTATTTTTACCCCAAGGGTGTAGATTGAATAGTGGGATAGAAAATATGATATCAAAAGGTGTATCTATCTCACACGTACAGACCCAGACTAGGCCCTGATTACTATTTTTTGTACCCCAAAGGCAGGATGAGCAGTAGGAGGAGTTCGGAACAGGCAGGAGGCAAACTGAAGCACCCTGCAATCCTCGGCGGTATAAGATGCGCCCCAAAAATTGGAAAGGTGTATCTCACACGTTCCGATACAGACTATGCCGCATTTTCATTCATTTTACCCCAAAGGGTGTAGATTGAATAGCGGAATAGAAAATATGATATAAAATTGGTGATTTTTCAATAGCACATGTGAACACAGCAGTGTCTTATGTCAGTCAGCTCTGCTGCAGGCTATGAAGGGAAAAAAAAAAGAAAATTCCCCTTTAAGTTTGTAATTTTTAAATAGATTAGTACAGACTATGCCACAATTTAATTTTTTTTAACCCAAAAGGGTGTATATTGAATAGTGGAATAGAAAAAAGTGTATAAAATTGAAAATCATCACTCAATAATAGCACATGTGAACACAGCAGTGTCTTATCACAGTCAGCAGCACTGAAGTAAAAACGCTGCACACAACTGACTGATAAAAATAGATTTTTTTCTCCCTCCTCCTCAGCGGGCAAAAAGATTGTGTTCACTGCACCACCCCACACACAGCAAAATCGATGTAGAACACTGACCCTGCCTATTCTCCAGCCTCACCCTAAAATGATCGATAAGATCGTTCACTGGCACTGCACAACCAACCCCCCACACAGCAAAATCGATGTAGAACACTGACCCAGCCTATTCTCCAGCCTCGCCCTAAAATGCCCTAATAACTCGCCCTGCCTGCAGCACTCCGACCTGTCCCTGCATTCTTTTCGGACACAATACAATTTTTCACTGTCTGTCCCTAATCAGCAGCCAGCACGTATGATGTGTGCTCTCTCCCTAAACTATAGCAGAATGGCGCAGCGCGCTGGGGCTCTCGAGCTTATAAAGACATGGTCACATGCTTCAGATGGCCAATCACAGCTACTAATACATTAGTAGGCATGGCTGGGATGGCTTAAGGCACACCAGTTAAACGCTTGTTGATTGGCTGTTGAAAGCCCTCCATTAAAAGTGCGCCATTACATACAAACCCGGAAATAAAATGACCGAACACAGATTTTAAACCAGAACATACAGTAAAGTTTTCGGGTCCGTGTTCGGGTAACAAAAATCCAATTATTCGGTACGAACCCGAATAATACAGTCCGTGTTCGCTCAACACTAGTCACCACAGCTCCATGATGGAAACTCCTATTTCCACTGAAGAAATTGAAGTGGTTATCAAGAATCTGAGGGGTGGCTCTTCTCCAGGCCCGATGGTTTCTCAGTCCCCTACTACAAAGCCTTTTATTCCACCCTGGCACCTTATTTAGCGCACTTTTTTAACGAACTACGTAAAACAACGCACTTAGATCCAGCACTCAAATCTGCCTTCATCACCGTAATCCCCAAACCAGGGAAAGATGACAGTGAAGTTGGCAATTATCGCCTGATTTCTCTCATTAACAATGACTTAAAGGTCTTAACCAAGATATTGGCCACCAGACTCTTCTCATTCATTGCGCAATACATACACAAAGACCAAGCAGGGTTTATCCCGGGTCGACAGGGCATGGACAAAATCAGATGGGCCATTGATATTGTGTCGCTGTTGCATTCAGGATGGGCGGGAGGACCCCGACAGGAAGGTCTCCTCTTGTCGATTGACCTACAGAAGGCATTTGATTCTATTTCCTGGCATTATCTTTTTATGGTCTTGGATAAATGGGGCTTTGGTCCAAATTTCACGAATATCCTTACAGCTTTATACTCCAAACCGGTGGCTAGGGTGGGGTTTCAGGGTTGCTACTCTGACCCACTCCCTATATCAAGGGGTAAACATCAGGGATGCCCTCTTTCGCCCCTCCTGTTTGCAATAGCGATGGAAACTTTGGCACAAGCAATTAGATCTCACCCTGATATCCACGGGGTCCAATGCGGTCCGCACACTCACAAATGCACTCTTTTTGCTGATGATCTGCTCGTCTTCATCACCTCTCCACTCATCTCCCTTCCGAGCATTTATACACCCCTGCAATCTTTTGGCACTATATCTGGTCTTCACGTTAACATTTCTGTGACAGAACCTACTGTCACTGTGTGTTTTGGAGGGGACTGTGCGCAAGCCTCCTACCGACAGACTATGGGCCAGAAGCTACTGGAGTTTGGCGCTGCAGCCTTTTGACTTTACCATCCACTACTGCCCTGGGAAGAAAAACGGCAACGCCGACGAATTATCCAGGCAAACAGACATTGACTCTTTGGGATTTGTTACCCGACTAATTCAGGCACAGACCAGTTGGAGGTCTAGTACCTGGATTAGTCTACCTTTGGGGGGAAGAGATGTGACGGTACTAGCCGTCACTATGGGTGACGGATCACCCTGTCCCTGGATTGTAAAACCCTTTGTGTCATTTTCTTATGAGTTTGGGACATTGCATTTTATTTTCCCTTTATTCATCCTCTGAACAACTGACTCATGGCATTGAGTTAATGTAATGTAATGTAATGTTACAACCCATCCCCCCCCCCCTCCTGTTTCTGTGTCTAAGTGTGTGGATTCATGATACAGACAATAGCCTGAGCTGGGCTGGAGACATCTCTCCGCAGGGGGTGTGTATTAAGACTTGCAGTTTCAAATGTACAAATGTTCAGTTCTCATTGGTTGTTGGTTGGTCCTTGTCCCATCCCCCCCCCCCCCTTTCAGGGCTAAGGGGAGTGCCCCTTAGCTGTGTGTAACTGTTGTCTTGGAATGTAATAAACAGTTTAAGCTCTGCATGGTTAACCCTCAACACCTGTGTGGATTGTCTCGTGATTGAGGGGTTAAGGGCTGGATATGGCTTCTCCGCAGGCTGTGGGTGCGTTTGGAGAACAGGAGACACAGATTCGGCGGATGTGCCCAGCTGGGGTACAAAGATCCGTTACATTGGTGGCAGTGGTGGGATGGTAAAGTCAAAAGGCTGCAGCGCCAAACTCCAGTAGCTTCTGGTCCATAGTCTGTCGGTAGGAGGCTTGCGCACAGTCCCCTCCAAAACACACAGTGACAGTGGGTTCTGTCACAATTTCCAAGTCCCACGCTCTAAATATCAATATACCTGCACAGATGTTATCTAACATTAAGCCTCATTTCCCCTTCATCTGGAGTGAAAGTTCTATCCCATACCTGGGTATCTCCCTCACGAATAGAATAAATGGGTTATATGAAGCCAACTACCCACCTCTTTTCCGTAAACTCAGTCAAGACCTACAAAGCTGGTCTCACCTTCCCCTGTCCTGGCTGGGTAGGATCCATGCAGTGAAAATTACATTATTGCCGAGAATTCTTTACTTCTTCAGGTCGCTCCCCATTCCCTTGATAAGGGACCATGTCAAACGCTTCCAGTCAAGAATCATATCTTTCATTTGGGGTTCAAAAGGTCATAGATTAGCGAGGGGGCTATTGTTCAGATCGCGGAACAGAGGGGGATTGGGGGTCCCAAATTTAATATGGTATTATCAGGCGGCCCAACTGGCACAGATATCGGTGATCTACTCTCGTGCGGCAAAACCTGATTGGGTGCACATGGAACGCCAGGCGGTGCCGCTGCACACTATTGATTTCCTTATGTGGTGCCTCCCTAAATACAGACCGGCCATTTTAGCCCCAACACTCTCACATTCCTTAGCTCTCTGGGACAGGCTTAAGGGTAAATCCAAACTCACTTCTTCCTTACGCCCACTCTCACTCCTCTTCCAAAACCGCAGCTTCCCTCAGGGTCTAAATATTGTTGAATTCAAATGGTGGCTAGACAAAGGCTTATACAGGACAGGCCACTTTTTCACCCCCTCAGGACCCGTCTCTTTTTCCTACTGTAGAAGCAAACTCAAGATGCCTAATTTTGAACCCTTCAGGTTTCACCAAATTACACATTTCTTACATTCCATATGGAAATCTAAGCCATTGCCTCCCACGGCTACGGCCTATGAGGTGTGGTGTTGCTCAGCCATGGAGCAGAGGGGGGGGGGTCTCTGCTATTTACGGGGCACTTTCCAGGAGTGGCCCCCAAGCCGAGCTATGCTCTGGCTTGGGAGAAGGACTTATCTCGGGTTTGGGAACCGTAAAAGTGGTACTCAGCTCTGCAACAGGCATACAAGGGGATTTTGAATGTTACCTTAATAGAAGCAAGTCTGAAAGTCTTAACCAGATGGTACCTTGTTCCGGAAAGGCTACACCGCTGTTTTCCCTCGTCTTCGCCACTCTGCTTCAGGGGTTACGCTCATAAGGGCACCTTCCTGCACACATGGTGGGAGTGTCCGAAACTACTGAGATTCTGGAACAAGGTCTTTCATCTGATCCGCAAGGTTACTGGTATATCCGTACCTCAAACCCCTTCGATAGTCCTCTTAAACTTTGCTCCGAACAACGCCACCAAGGGTCAAAAAAGGTTGATCCATTTCATGCTTCTGGGGGCGAAATTCACTATAGCTAAAGCACGGAAGAGCTCTACGGTCTCATTCACCTTATTTTAAAGAAAAGTCTCCTGGATCATGACCCAAGAAAAACTATCTAGTAGTCTCCTGAATACGTACCAAAAAATTGAGACTATTTGGGAACCCTGTGCTGCCTATACTCACACCTCGCTTATCTATTGAGGGGTCTATCTCACACTATTAGTGGATGTTGGGACCTCCGGGGCGTATATGTATCCCACCCCTACTCTTCTCCCCCCTCTCTTTTCTTCTTCTTGTCCGTTATCCCGTTTGTCTTCTCTTACCCCCTGGTCTCTCTGCCCTTTCTCCACCCCTGTTGGTAGATATCTTCTTTTGTTAGGGTAACTATGCCAGGATTCTAGTTGATCCTGCTCTCCTACGGTCCCCCTTCTACAAGGACCTTTTTTCTGAAAATACTACTTATGCTTCTCATTGGAGCACAGATGTTACTGCCCTCCTGATTTATGCTCCTCATCAGAGACCTTAGCAAATCACCTAAGCGGTCCTGACTCTCATCCGAACCGGCTGGGGGTCAGGGGGGTCCCCCCCCCCCCGACTGCATAATGTTCTACCTTTACTCACGTTGCTCTTCCTCCATAGGAGCCTCTTTACCTGCATTGTTTTTTATGGCTGACATTTTTCACTCCACAGGTCATAACTTGTATGGTGAAGCTTTCTGTAAGTTACCTACCAATTTATATGGCTAAATGCTGTTATCTGTTGATGGATTTTGGTTTGTTAAAACTTAATAAAAATCTTTGAAAGTAAAAAAAGGTGAGTAAAAAAAAATGCAGAAAATACTGCCAGTTGGGGTTGCAAGGGATGGATTGGGGATGTATGAAGCATAGAAACTTGAGTTGAGCTTTAAAGTTATTGGCTAACTATGGTAGGTCCAAGGTAATTCATATAATAACATTGTCTGTTGTAATAATAATAATGTAATTATTACAGGTGGTTTTAGTATTATAATTTATATATTATAATTATTAAAATAAAAATCTACTGACTTCAGCCACTGCCCTACTGACACCAACCTCTGCCCTACTGACAAGTTCACTGCCCTACTGACACCATCCACTGCCCTACTAACACCGTCCATGTTTTAATACATTTGGGGTGCACTCCCTAATGCAATAGACTGTGCAAACCTATGATTCTATCAATCATTTGATGCTGAAAAGGCGTCCTTCCTCACTAAAGAAAACCCTTTGTAATTATAGTGTGACTGCACACATATATCCTTGAACCATGAGTATATGCAAATTCACTAATCACCAGTCTTAATCACCATGGTCAGATACATTTAGTCCTAAGGGTTCAAGCATTTCCTGTTATAGGGTAACGACATTCTGCCCCTGACTTTCAATTGGGCTCCTGTGTCATCACCCTGTCACATAGGTTTCTAATAGAGGCTAGACTACAAGCAGCCATTTCAGCACATATTACCCAGCCTTGAGAAGTGTGCTGCAGCCATCCTTGGAGTAGGAAGATGATGGCTGCATAGGGTCTGCAGGAGATCAGCAACACTGAGATACAACAAAGGAAAAAAAGGTCAAAAGTGAAAACAAATATTTTATGAAAAAAGTGGCACTTGTTTATAATACATGATGCTTTAGCAAAGTGAAAGTCATTATGTTAGGGTTTACACCTACCTGCTTTAATAAAGGATAATGGCACATCTTTCATTAAACGCATAAGGAATGCCATAAAACACTATGCGGGATATCTATATAACAGTGAACTTGAAACTTGGCCACTCTAAGAAGTTGGATGAGAATCGGTTTGATCGAAACTACGTAGGGGTTTATTTGCTGTTAGAGCAGTAAGAATGTGTAACTCCCTTCCCCAGTTGGTGGTGTATGCAGGGAGTGTTGATCATTTCAAAAAACTTTTAGATGAACATCTTAGCCAATGCAATATACAGGGATATGGGAAATGGTAGAGACATAAATACATACACATTCACACACCCACATCCACACAGGTTGAACTCAATGGAAAAATGTCTTTATTCAACCTTACCAACTATGTAACTATGACATTATGCAAACATTCTCTGCAGGTGAATCTTCCAGGTCCATGTGTTTTAAATAACAGTGAGTGATTACCTACCAGAGAATGTTTAGTGACAGTGCAGAGGTTACAAGGATATAATCATATCTCCATCCAACCATTCCATACCAGTGTGTCATATCTATAACACACTGGTGCATTCCTCAGTTATATTCTGCTGTACCCCAACCCTACCATCCCCCTGCGGGAATCCAGCAACTTTGCACCTTTGTCTTGCTCTCCAGAGGATAAAATAACAAATACAAAACTGTTTTGCTCTGTCTGTATTCTCATACCATATTTTGTATTCTGTTAAAAACTTTAAATAAAGAATAACAAAAAAATACACAGCTGGCCATATACTATGTTGGTGAAATGACTAAATTCACTACGTGGGTGGCCCTGTCCTGTCTGACATCCTTTGATTGGATAAATTCTGAGGAGACAGATGGAAAATTGTTGGCTGCTGGTGCTGGCTGTCAGAATACAATAGGCACCACAGAAAATGTGTCCATCCATGCTGCATAGTGTTTTTTTTTTTTTTTTTTTTTTAATTCAGCCAACATGCTGGTGTATTGCCAGCTTAAAGTGGTTGTAAATCCTTACATATACCCACTGAAGTGACTAGCCTCAGGTGACACAGGAATGAAACAAAAAACCTACATAAGTTAAACCTTTTAATCTGAAGACAAGAGGATCTACTTGGATCCTCTTGTCTTCTGTCACCACTCAATCCCCATGTTGTTTGTGACATCATCAAGACTCTTCTGGGTTTAGCCGGCATGCTCCCCATGCCATGCCCCCTTCTCATTTGTGAATAAAGGGCTATGCCTCCTTGGGTATGTGACATGCATATCCAAGGAGGCAGAGCAAGTACCGTGCATGTGCATTGGGGGGGGGGGGGCACATTCTCGATTATAAAAAAAGGAAAAAAAAAAAAAAAAACAACTCTATTCAAGTAGAGGAGGAGGGGAGGGGTGGATTGGAGGAAGCTTTTTTCCTAATGATGAAGATCCACTTTCCAGTTACATTTGCTGCTTTTGTATTTCACTATTTATGACAACTAACAAACAGCAATGACTTGCAGACATCTCGTCATATTAGCTTAGCACAGCAGGCACACTGCTGTGCTGATTCCAATCAAAATGCACTTCATCACCAGACTAATGTTTTAACAGAAAAACCCTTAAATAAAAGAAAAAACTTCCTACTTCAAAACATCAGCTCAGTGCTAGTCTGAAAAAGTATAATAATTATTAATAAAAATAGCAAGTGGACAAAAAGATGCTAGTAAATTTCAGTCCTTTTCTCATATTCTCATAATGAATAAGTTTACCCCCCATATAGTCCTAACTATGGGGCCATATTGCTTGCTTTTCATTTTTTTGGGTAGCTCTCAACTGTTTTTTTTTTTTTGTTATATTTGCTATAACCTTTATATATCTATGCTTTATACAGAAACTGATTAAGCAATCTTACATCTATTACTAGTATTATTACTACTACTACTACTAATAATAATAAAAATAGTAACAAAGTGGAACGTATGTAAACACATACATTTCACATAAAATTAAATTCTCTTTGTTGAGGATTTTGAAAAGTAAACTCTATGTATATCTTGATACTGCTACAGAAAAGTATGAATGCAAATCCATCGCTGACAGCAACATACTGTGATAATTTTAGCCAGAATCACTTTTAATATAATTGTGCCTAACTTTAAAAAAATCTGCTTTTTCGCAGGCAAGAAAAATATTTGAACAGTAAACAAATACTAACAAATGACATAAATGAAATATTATTTATTACCTTTGTCCAGTGTCAAACAGTGATGGCTCAAGTCCTGGAAAAGGCACAAATGTGGCCCCACATGGTACCAAGTGAGGAGACATCTTGTTCGTTCGTTCAGTGATTCTAGCCAGTCTTCTTCACTTTGTTTTTGATGTAGCTCTGCCCATAGTTATATTTACATGTAAGCTACAAAGATGTTCATCATTTATAATATAGGATATTTCCTGATATGTTTAAAGCTGGTAAAGATCAGTCCATCTCACCTACTAATCATACTGGCTGGAAACAGGAAGCGCCATGTTCTGTTTAATATGATTACATTACAAATCCCTGTAACATTCATTAATAAGGAGCCGTTTGCCACATTGTCTCATTACTGTGATTTTCTCTTCCCGAAGCTGCTCCTGTTCCGTTCATATTTTTCCTTCCATTCTTAGATTCATCTGAATCCAGAGGTTAGCTTATTGCATGTATTAACAGAGGAATGGGAATGAAAAATATCTGATTACATTTAAAGATATGTTGTAATTGGTTTTAAAAGTTGTAGAATTATGATCAGAAGCACTTGTTTATATGTTTTTATACATTTTAGGTGTTGGTGTACCCGTGCTGCGATGTGGCTACCAGTGTTATTAGTGATACTATAGACTGCTGCTAAGGTGCAAGGTATGTTATCCCTTTTAAAATAAGGTGTGTGCACTCAGCGTTATGTGACAACAAAAAAATAGTGATATCACTTTGTGCAAATTACTCTAGAATAGTCAACACTGATAAAATTGTATATCAATTCATAAAAAACATCAAATAAAGTTCATATAATGAGACGTATATTGGTGCCGTCAACTCATTGCAACCATTTAATTAGTCCTTTACCACTTCTGGACCGGGCCTTTTTCGGACGCGTGTTGTTTACAAAATCAAATCAGGTTTTTTTTGCTAGAAAATAACTTAGAACCCCCAAACATTTTATATATATATATATATATATATATATATGTATATATATATATATATATATATATATATATATTTTTTTTTTTTTTTTTTTTTTTAGCAGAGACCCTAGAGAATAAAATGGAGATCATTGCAATATTTTTTATCACACCGTATTTGCACAGTAAAGTTAGCTCACTTTTATTCTATAATGGGAAAGATAATGTTATGCTGAGTAAATAGATACCCAACATGTCATGCTTCAAAATTGCGCACGCTTGTGGAATGGCGATAAGCATTGGTACATAAAAATCCCCATAGGGGACAATTTAAACATTTCTACAGGTTATCAGTTTACAGTTACAGAGAAGGTCTAGGGCTCAAATTATTACTCTCATTCTAATGATCGTGGCGATACCTCAAATGTGTGGTTTGAACACCGTGTACATATGTGGGCGCGACTTGCGTATCCGTTCACTTCTGCACACGAGCTAACTGGGACATAGAGCTTTCTTTTTTTTTTCCTATTTATTTAATCTTTTATTTTTTATTTTTACACTGTCCTTTTTGAAAAAAAAAAATTAGAAATAAGCACGACAGGACCTCTTTAATGTGAGATCTGTGGTCAAAAAGACCTCAGATATCACATCTACAATAAAAAAATAAATAAATAAAAAGTCATTTTTTTCATGATGAAAAAAATGGGCTCTTTAAAACCGTTGCTAGGAAGTGACGTATGACATCGCTCCACTCCTCCCAGGCCATAGAGTCAACTTCCTGCTTCTTTGATCAATAGCATGTAATCCCAGGTTGGAACACAACTCCGTGGCTTGCCGTGCAGTTGTGTTCCAAGCCAGCATTACACGCTATTGATCCAAGAAAATTTTGTGTCAGTGTTACATCTTTTTTTACAAAAGTTTTTTTTCTGATAAAAATGGAATTATGCTATGGATATATCCTGATTCTCCTTGCATGACACCGTAAATGAGTGACCTGTGATCCTGTTGGAATGCATGGAGGAGTTGAGAATTGCCCACTGTAAGAATCTGTGGATTGTCATTATTATAATAGGTGCATACCTATTATGAGTCAGTGAGTGAGGGCACATGGGGAAGGGAGCACAGAAACGTATGGCCTTTTATTGCACAATACTGGTACAAGAATATTGGAGCACGGATGGCACTTTAAAGGACTCATTTAAATGGTTGAACTGAGTAGATGGCACAAATATACATCTCATTATATGAACTTTATTTGATGTTTGTTACGAATTGATAATCAATGTTGATTATTCTAGCATAATTTGCAAAAAGCGACATCACTTATTTTTTGTTGTCAGACAGCGCTGAGTCCGCACACTTTATATTTTTATACATGTGAAAAAGATCAGTTCAATCTTGGTACTGTCACATAACTGCTAAATGGCAAAACTGTAAAAAGCTTATAGAAGAAAAGTAATTACAGATTTATTTGAAAATGTAACCCATTAGACGTTTCACATGACTGATGAGCTCGCTCCTGCACGAAAGTTAGCCCATGCCCACAAACTTCATTCCTTTTTTCAGTTTCAGCCCATTGTGACAAAACAGGTGGATTTATTATTCTCATATTTCTCACCAACATATTTGCCAGACTGTGGGCAGTTTGCGTCTCAGGCTTCGTTTTTTTTTTTTTTTTTTTTTTTTATTACTCAGAGAGGCAACAAGGGCCCATTCACATCAATGTCTTAGAGCCAGTTCACACCATTTTGCTGTGGTAATATGTACTTTAACATAACACACATCAGTGCATGTTAAATGCATTGATGTGATGTGTTCACATTCATTTTGAATGGCATCGCAGCTCATTTACTGACATGGCACCACAACAGTTTTACCGTCCGATGTGCATTGCAGCACAATGCAATGCATGGAAATGCACTGATGTTCATTGTGAAGTCCTGCCAAGATGCATTAATGTGCATTGCCGAGAGTAAAGGTAACACACACAGTAATAATTGTTTTGGCACAATAAAGTGGTGTGAAAGTGCTGTAAGACATTTTGCAAATCTGATATATGCCAAGAAAATGAACCTAAGTTTTCTGCTTTTTTTAACAGTCATTTCACTGAAAATAAAATCTAGTTCAAGTGAAAGAAACCAAAGCATCATCTGCAATTTCAGCTCGCTCATGCTGTATTAATGAATGGCATCTGTTCTAACTGAAACATACTTAAAATGTTTCTGGAGGCATCTGTCTCCATTAATGCAGTGATTACAGTTTTTACAATCTCATAGTCCTCTCACTGAAGAATAGATTGTCTTTAAGGTTATAAACTGTGTTTAATGCTTGACAGGTTAACACAAGCTGTTAATGAGGCATTTTCTTTTTTCAGTTCAGTAGTCGAGGTTAAGTCAACTACAAATATCTTACATCTAAAAAAAAAAAACTTTATCTATTCTAATTAGCAGTATTGCTGGATTTATGAGCTGAACTGAAGGCTGTTAGACTGAAGTTACTTTTGAATTTTTTTTTTCAAGGCACAACTAGATCCACATATATATAGTATATTTCATTTTAATTAGAAAATGTGCTTCCACATGCATAAAGGACTTGTTAATGCTTACTCTTTCTATTGGGACTAAGCTGAGATGGTATACAGTTATGGTATTGTTGGTATTGACAAAGAAAATGGTATTGCCATGTTATTGTCTCATCATAGAAGTAAAAGCATTGGTCCATCTATAACACTGGTGTCCATTTACAGTGAAGACAGGCATATTTTTAAAGATTGTCCATTTGTTTATATAGCACTCTGGCAGCTCCAGACTCCAAAGACAAGTGGGGCACAATACGAAATTTAAGTAAAGCACATCACTGTAAATGTTTTAAATGTGCAGCCCCTTTTAAAGGTCCTTATGTTTTGCTTTTGAATGGACATAATAGAAACATAGTCCAAGTGCATCACATATGTGGTCTATTGTCTGCCTACATTTTTGTTTCAGCATTGTGTTACTTTGGGCATTTTAGTGATTTTTTTAAATAGCAAATATGGAAGTTAATTTTTAGCTATTAACTAGTTTTAAGGGACAGTAAACAGGAAGTGATATTGACAGGAAACAGGGGGGGGGGGGGGTGGTGGCAGGTAATTAGATCACATGGCCATGTGTTTGGGAAGGACACGCAAAGTTAGGACTGGAAGGGAGGGGGCAGCTATGACAACACTCTCTGACCAACCAAGAACATCTTGATCATCACAGAAGCATGCATCAACCGCAACAATTGATTAAAATCCTTAAATTGAAGCATAGTAACAATGCACTGTGTATATTATTGTTATATACTGATGTAGCACCCTCCCTGGTAGGTGCTAGGTAACCTATAGGGGAGACCTTTTCTGCTTATCAGCAGGGTCCCATTTGTTCAGCTAGGCTGTCATGTGTTCTCAGGTGTGACTGTTGAGTTGGGGAGTCTCCCCACTGAATCCAATGAGGGCTCTCATTGGACAGTGGAGGAAACCTGACCAATAGCACACCAGGGCTTGTATCCATCCCAGAGTGCAGATTTTGCCGCAATGCATCCTGGGAAGGGGTATATGTCTGTGGGGAGCACATGACAGGATGTCTTTGGTGGGAAGCAGAGTCCCAGGAGGAAGGTGACGGCTGTCTCTCCTCCTGTCAGCAGAGAACGGGTGTCCTAGGCGGCTGGCCTAAGAGGATGGAAGGCTGAGCTGAGCTGCAGAGAAGGATCCAGTGTGCTGAAGACCAAGCGGAGCTGTTGGGACTGGAATTTCCATGAAAGCAGTGCCATGAGTAATGTAAACTTCACTTGGGTTCTGCCTAGGATAGGAGACCACTCCGGAAGGTCAGAGGGATCCAGGAGCTAGCTAGCCTGTACAGAAGTGTTAGTAAAGGGGGTGCCAGAGTTTGACCCTGAAGAGTAAAGGGGGTGCCGGTGTGGGCCCTGAAGAGTTAAGAGTTTCAGCAGTATTCACAAATAGCTACCTCAGCCAGGAAGGCTAAAGGGAGCAGTATAGAAGACTTTTGTATCACTGGGAGTGTCAGAAGTCGGTTCAAGTTCCCAGTCAGCAAGTCAGTGTTAAGTAGCGTCAATGGGCATTGATCGGCATTCAGCCAGCGTCAAGTCAGTGTCAGAAGGCGTTTTTCTCAAAGTCCCTTTCAATCGTCTATAGTTGAGCCAGAGGAGTATCCCACTCATTCCCTTCTCCCATTCAAGTTCCAAAATAAAAACCAAACAAAACCAAAGATGCCAGACTATTCTTTGTCTCAGTGCTCACACTTGGAGAACATGCTTAAATGTGCTGTTGTCGCTAGCAGTAACCCTGGCAGACCCACCTCCAGCAAAATGGCTGGGAATCCTGCTACATTTAAACTAGGGTAAATCGATAGTTTACGGTTGGTTGCTTGTGTAGACTAGCCTTCTAATTTTTTGATAGCTGACATTACCTCCTGCCAGTACTATCCAACACTGAACAACAGAGACAATGTTTTGACTGACAGCTCAGGAGGAGAGGGCTGTACCAGGCAATTCACACAGAGCCCACACAGCCCCCATCCCTCCTCCTTCTCCTAAGATTCTAGACAGAATTCTGCCATCAAGTTCTCTGCCCCTTAGCTCTCCTGTTATTTGCAGACTGTGCCTGCATTGACTACAAGCTTTTCATGGCACGGAGAGTAAAACTGTCAGCTTGTGCTGTTGTGAATGAATGCAGGTGATGAGGTACATTTTCATTCACAAAAACACAAGGTTAATACAGTGCGAGCCAACTACTATACTTGTTTAAGAGAGACAAGTGTTGTAGCTGGCTTGTGCTGTTGTCGGCTTGTGTTTTTGTAAATGAAAGTTTCCCTTTTAACTTGCAATTATTTATACAACAACTAACAATTTCACTCTCTGGGCCATGAAAAGTTTAAAGCAGAGGAGGCACATGCGTGGAGGACTCCAAGATGGCCGCATAGCCTTGGAGCTCCGCACCTCTCGGGTCCTCTAAGCCCCACCACAGCCTTCAGAGCACTCATTCCTGACCCGCTACACCAGCACAGATGGTGATATAGAGGATTCCATTGCTGACCAAGATGCCTCTAGCCCTGCAATGACTCCTATAATACATGTCACAGTGAGTAATCAGCCCCACTCTACCCCTTCCTCAGCATTTACTGAATCGCTAATTGGGAGGACATGTGAAGACCTTATCCTGACACCCATGAGTGACTTTCTAGCCACCCCAGATGCATGTGGGAAGGGGGGCCCACAATCCACATATCACCCCTTCTGATTGCCCTTCCATGATAGCCGCTTTTCCACAATGCTGTCCAGGGGTCTGGCCCAAACAGCTGCACAGATCACCTCCTCCATTCATGCTGAACTGTAGTATTTGGCATCATTGATAGAAGTCATGGAAAAGAAGGCTGATCAATCTGTAGCCAGAATTAACCAAAACACTTCCAGAATATAGGACATCCAGGATCAGTTGGAGACTGCATTGTCCAAAAGAGATGACCTTGAAAACCATTCAAGACCATACAACTTCAGAGTCAGAGGACTCCCTGAATCAGTGAAAGTTAAACATGCAATTCACTCCTTCATCAAGGACTTAATCCCAGACATCCCAGAACACCATTTGGAATTGGACAGAGTACACAGAGCCTTGCAACCAATGTGATCTGATGGTCGACTGAGAGACATTATAGTTAGACCCCACTTTTACTCTTTTAAGGAAGAGGTGATGAAATTGTCCAGGAATTCAGATGGGCTCAATATTAAGGGACATCGGGTCCAGGTCTTTGCGGACCTCTCCCCCTTTACCATACAAAGATTTTGTTCTCTGAAACACCTCCTTCAAGTTCTGGCTCAAAAGGACCTAACATACAAATGGTCCTTTCCATTTCACCTGAACTTCTAATATCGCAACAAGGTCCACTGCTTCTCATCATTCTCAGAAGGTGAACACGTGATCCTACACCTGGGGCTGATTGTAAGATTCTGGTACCTCTGGTACCCTTAATAATTTATTTCCTTCCAAATATGCGTCCCACCTTTTTTACTAGGTGGTACGCATACACCTTTAAGACAGATGATGTCATCGCTGAGCGCCGCAGAGCGGCTATTTCAACCGCCGGCGTTCTCACTCACATCGTTCGTTCAACCTGCCTTGTGTATCCACATGCTTTCAAGCCTGTCTTGCTGTCGGAACCTCCAGCTGGTTGCTTCTACCTGGAGCAGACCGGAACCTCGCTACTGATCCCTGTATCTCGCTACCGGATCTTCCCCTCTCTACTTGACCCCTCTACTACTAACATTTACTAGTGATAAGTACCCCACAGGGGAATCCTCCATAACCTACTTACACTATCTATCATCTGCACTGTTGCATAGATTGCTAGCTCTTGAGCCTACTACCATCTATCATCTGCACTGTTATAGATTGCTTGCTCTTAAGTCTACTACCATCTATCATCTGCACTGCTACATAGATTGCTAGTTCTTGAGTCTACTACCATCTATCCTTGCACTGGGTTAGTCTATCCTGTAATTGTCATCTGCTGTCCTTACCACCTGTCACCATACTCGATTACTAACCTATCTGCACTCTACCTAATACCATCTAGTACTCTCCTGAACAAACCTATCAAGTACTTACCATCTCTATCACTGTTCACACCTGTCCCTTCAGCACAACACCTTCATACTGTCATATACATTCCACCACTCCAGGAACATCTTATTGAGTGTGTATATATCTGTATGTTGAAGCTGACAGGCCCACAGTGATGAGTCTGGAGAGTTGGATTTGGTTATTCAACACATCTCTACATGACTACTGAGTGGAGATTTTGCAGCTGCATATCCAGCCTACTACAAAAACGCAGGAGCGTTACAGATTGAACGAACCAGAAAAAAAAATGGATTCAGCAGAATTACCCACTCAAGTGACACAATTAACA
The DNA here is from genome assembly GCF_965119305.1 of Pelophylax lessonae. Classification (NCBI taxonomy): domain Eukaryota; kingdom Metazoa; phylum Chordata; class Amphibia; order Anura; family Ranidae; genus Pelophylax; species Pelophylax lessonae. The sequence continues at coordinate 157,670,896 of NC_138775.1, forward strand.
CAACAAGTAAATGCGTTAATACTTGCTCTTACTGAAGTAAAAGAAGAGAATCAGACTCTGACGCAGCAGGTAACCCGTCTCTCACGGCTTACTACTGTTCAGCCCCCTGAACCTAAAATAAACCCTCCCCTAGTGTTTACAGGTGATCGGAAAAAATTTTGTGAATTCAAAAACGCATGTCAATTGCTTTTTATGTTAAAACCTCGTACATACTCTACTGATCAGATTAAAGTCTGTACCGTTATTTCATACTTAACGGGTGATCCCCGGGCCTGGGCAGACTCTATCTTTGAGAAAAATGATCAGATTCTCAACTCCTATTCCTTATTTCTAGCAGAACTCGCTAGTTTATATGAAGACCCCAATAGGCAGAGTACTGCTGATATTCAATTAAGGGCTTTAAAACAAGGAAGGAGACCTGTAGAAGACTTTGTAGCAGAGTTCAAAAGATGGACCCTTGATTCAGGGTGGAATGATACATCTCTGCGAACTCAATTCAGACTCGGGTTATCAGAAGCTGTTAAAGACGAGCTCGCCCGAGCGGATTTACCTGGCACCTTGGATGCCTTGATACAACTTAGTATCAACATCGACAGACGACTACGAAAAAGAAGGGCTGAAAAAATGGGAATGCCATTAACTAGTCCTTCTCAGATTGCGGCCGTTGACCCTACTCCCATGGAGGTAGGAACTATACACCCACCTTTATCAACTACTGAAGGAGCCAGAAGGAGATCCAGAAATCTCTGCATGTACTGCGCATCCCCGGATCATTTGATATGCGTCTGTCCCCTTGTCCGCAAAAAAGAGGGTGAGTGTTCACATGTCTTGCTAGGAGGATTAACGACTTCCTTTTCTAAGCCCTATCTTTTTGTTCATTTAACATTACAGTGGGACCAGACTAGGATCACCACCAAGGCTATGATCGACACTGGATCTTGTGGAAACTATATTGATACACGTTTTGTTACCTTAAATAAAATACCTATTATTTCAAAACTTAAACCTGTTTCTGTTAGTTTCATTAACGGTATTCCATTGTCTTCTGGTCCAATCACTAACCAGACACAGGCACTCCTTGCCACTGCCAACGAGTCTCATGTGGAGACCATCACCTTTGATATACTATCCTCACCCCATTTTTCCATTATTTTGGGACTTCCCTGGTTACACACACACCAACCAATCATAGATTGGAAAAGACGGACTTTGGCCTTCCCTTCTCACATTGTGAGATTACGTGTAACCTCCCATCTTATGGAAAGATCCTGTCTGTGGTGTCAGATGAGATTGCACCACTATGCTATCAGGATCTGTCCAAAGTATTCCTTGAGAAAAATGCTCAAGTGTTGCCTCCCCATAGGGATTATGATTGCACTATCGATCTACTCCCTAACAGCAAATTGCCTTTCGGTCATGTTTATCCCCTTTCACAGGATGAACTTTCTCATCTCAAAGAATACTTGGATGAGAATTTGAAAAAAGGGTTCATCAGACCCTCTACTTCTTCCACAGCTGCAGGACTTTTCTTTGTCCGCAATAAGGATTCCAGTCTTAGGCCTATTATCGATTATAGGCAATTAAACACGATTACGATAAAGGATCGCTATCCTTTGCCGCTCATCCCTGAACTCATTGAACAAGTGCGTGGGGCTACTTACTTCTCTAAATTAGACCTGAAAGGGGCATATAACCTAATCCGAATCCGTGATGGAGATGAGTGGAAAACAGCATTCAGAACCAGATACGGATTATTCGAATATCTTGTGATGCCATTCGGGTTGTGTAATGCTCCCGCAGCCTTCCAAAGGTTCATAAACGACATCTTTAGAGACTTACTTGATGTCTGTGTCGTAGTATACCTGGACGATATACTTATCTATTCGCAATCTATGCCTGAACATATAAAACATGTAAGACTTGTGTTATCCAGATTACTCTCACACAATCTATACGTGAAATTAAAAAAATGCTTATTTCATAAGGAAGAAATATTATTTCTAGGATATATCATATCCAAAACTGGAATTAAGATGGATATGAGCAAGATATCCTGTATTCTGGACTGGCCTATACCAACAACTCGTAAGGCATTACAGCGATTCCTTGGATTCTCCAACTTCTTTAGGAAGTTCATCAAGAACTTTTCCGCTATTGTGAGACCTCTCACACAACTGACAAGTATAAAGAAACCATTCAAATGGTCAGAAGAAGCGAATCAAGCTTTCTGCTTGTTAAAATCAAGCTTTACCTCTGCTCCCATACTACGCCATCCAGACCCATCCCTCCAATATATTCTGGAGGTAGATGCGTCAAATATGGCAGTAGGAGCAGTTCTCTCCCAACGACCAACAAATACTTCACCACTCCACCCAGTTGCTTTCTTTTCAAAATCACTAAGCAGCCCAGAGGTGAACTACCCAGTAGGTGAAAAGGAGTTACTTGCCATAAAACTGGCACTGGAGAATTGGCGACATCTACTCGAAGGTACCCAGTTACCAATACTCATATATACAGATCATATACAGATCATAAAAACCTTCAATACCTCCAGACTAACAAAACTCTCTCCCACCGACAGGTACGATGGTCATTATTCTTCCTAAGATTCAACTTCCTAGTGACCTACACGCCTGCAGACAAAAATAAAAAAATGCGCTATCACGATTAATCGAAGATAACTGCGCCGAAATCCCTTCCATTCCCATAATACCCTATGAACGTATTATTGGTGTTGTCCGTTCCTTGAAGGAAGAGATTTTGCACAGTATAGGATTAGATTCACCTCCACCACAACTGAGTACTGATGCAGAAGGCTTCCTCTATTACAACGACAAACTTTACATACCCCCTACTATGCGCACCAAGATCTTGGAGTTGTCACATGATGTGCCCATGGCAGGACATATGGGTATGACGAAAACCCTTAATTTGCTTACCAGGCAGTTTTGGTGGCCTGATATGAAGACGTCTGTACAAAAATTTGTTTCTTCATGTGACATCTGTGCAAGGTCCAAGATTGACACTACAAAACCATGTGGTCTACTCTGCAGTCTACCAATACCCCAGGCTCCATGGGAAGTTGTGTCCTTAGACTTTATAGTAGAACTACCACCTTCTAAGGGATTTAATACCATTCTAGTGTCAGTGGACCACTTGACAAAGATGGCACATTTCATTGCTATCCGTAGACTACCTTCGTCTAAACAAACAGCGGAACTACTGATGAAACATGTGTTCAAGTTGCATGGAATTCCAAAGACTCTTTTGTCCGACCGTGGTTCACAGTTCATCTCTAAATTTTGGCAAGCACTTTGTCAAATATTACGGATTGAGCGAAAGCTCACTTCTCCCTACCATCCTCAGACCAACGGACAGACTGAAAGAGTCAACCAGTGCATTGAGCAATATCTACGTTGCTATACATCATACCTACAGGATGATTGGGTGGATCTCCTCCCTCTGGCGGAATTTGCTTACAACAATGCAATCCACAGTACTACTAAGCAAAGTCCATTCTACTTGAATTATGGGTTTCATCCCACTCTTCTTCCACCACGCATCCTGCCATCAAGTAACCCAGTAGCCTCGGATTATCTTACCCAAATAAAAGACTCTCTGGGTTTACTCAATACCACTATATCACACGCTCATAGTCAACAAAAAAGGTACTACGACCTTCGTAGAAGACCTTCTCCTCAGTATGCTGTTGGGGACCTTGTTTGGCTATCAACAAGAAACTTAAGATTAAAGATCCCTAGCAAAAAACTTGGACCTCTATTTTTGGGACCCTTCCCAATTAAGAAACTTATTGGAAAAGCTGCAGTACAGCTCACCTTACCAGCAGATCTTAAGATCCATCCCATCTTCCATGTGTCGCTACTGAAGCCCCATGTTCCTAACCAAGGAATAAGGCCTACCATCTTGCCTCCACCTCCAATACAAGTTGAAGGCGGAGAAGAATATGAGATCAAAGAGATTTTGGATTCTCGCATCCATAGAGGAAGACTCCAGTATCTCATAAGATGGAAGAACTCGGGACCCCAAGATGACACCTGGTTGGATACCTCTGATGTTCATGCACCTAGGCTTATACGAAGGTTTCACTCGAAATACCCAGAGAAACCAGTGCTATAGGCCTTCCGGAGCCGGCCTTAAGGGGGGGGTACTGTAAGATTCTGGTACCTCTGGTACCCTTAATAATTTATTTCCTTCCAAATATGCGTCCCACCTTTTTTACTAGGTGGTACGCATACACCTTTAAGACAGATGATGTCATCGCTGAGCGCCGCAGAGCGGCTATTTCAACCGCCGGCGTTCTCACTCACATCGTTCGTTCAACCTGCCTTGTGTATCCACATGCTTTCAAGCCTGTCTTGCTGTCGGAACCTCCAGCTGGTTGCTTCTACCTGGAGAAGACCGGAACCTCGCTACTGATCCCTGTATCTCGCTACCGGATCTTCCCCTCTCTACTGGACCCCTCTACTACTAACATTTACTAGTGATAAGTACCCCACAGGGGAATCCTCCATAACCTACTTACACTATCTATCATCTGCACTGTTGCATAGATTGCTAGCTCTTGAGCCTACTACCATCTATCATCTGCACTGTTATAGATTGCTTGCTCTTAAGTCTACTACCATCTATCATCTGCACTGCTACATAGATTGCTAGTTCTTGAGTCTACTACCATCTATCCTTGCACTGGGTTAGTCTATCCTGTAATTGTCATCTGCTGTCCTTACCACCTGTCACCATACTCGATTACTAACCTATCTGCACTCTACCTAATACCATCTAGTACTCTCCTGAACAAACCTATCAAGTACTTACCATCTCTATCACTGTTCACACCTGTCCCTTCAGCACAACACCTTCATACTGTCATATACATTCCACCACTCCAGGAACATCTTATTGAGTGTGTATATATCTGTATGTTGAAGCTGACAGGCCCACAGTGATGAGTCTGGAGAGTTGGATCTGGTTATTCAACACATCTCTACATGACTACTGAGTGGAGATTTTGCAGCTGCATATCCAGCCTACTACAAAAACGCAGGAGCGTTACACTGATTACCCAAGAGATCCCTCCTCCTTCCACCACCAGGTGTCCCTCATCTACCAAGGGGCCTTCTCCTCCTAGTCCACTTACTCCGGTTTGGCAGAAACAACAACCAAAGTGGTCAAGGGACTCTCAGCCTCCCCGAGGAAGTCATCTGAATTAAGAACAACTGGATCCTGTTTAGCACTGATCTTTCAGACAGCCTTCCTCTCCCAACGAATCGTGCAAGCTTTTAGCAAGAGCTTACCTCTTTGTTTACTGGGGGACTCCTCCAAGGGCAGGGGGTGGAAAGAGGGGACTGGTAATCCTATTCCCCAATGTTTGACAAGTTCAAAGTCAATTTTGTCTTAAAGTTTCCAAGATTTTTCTTACAGCTTCCTTTAGTTCTACTTGGGCATATTTGTTGTTGGGACCCACTATATTCAATGGATACATTGCTCTATGGAATATTATGATTGCCCCTGTGAAGTTGCTTCCTTGGTGCTCCCAGTGGGTAACAAATCGATATTTGCTGTCTGATTGCTTGACAGGGGATAGGAGGCAGTTTGGTGACAACTGTTCAGGCCCTCCTTCTTCTATGTTTTAAGGAACAGTGCTCTGTTTATTTGAAGTTTGTTATTATATCTTTAGGTGGACCATAGTGGATACAATGCACCTCCATCTGCCGCTGATGTGTTTATTTTTTACTCTTAGTGGCAAATTGATTTTCCCCACTTTCCAGGGATATCACCATTCTCTGGTGTTTTTTGGTGGGAAGTGGCTGGACCCTTCCTCACCTGGGTGGGTTACTGGGTTTTTGGTTTCATTGTCATTGTTAATTGTTGTCTTGTATTCTTTTGCTTCATCCTCTCTACCTCTTTTCCTTTTCTTTCTCCCTTATCTAATGGTCTGCCTGGAACTTCTCTCACATCATTTCACAGGAAAGGGCTGTGGATGAACTGAACAACAGGGCGACCTGTCTTCCCTGGGTGAGTTTTTATCTATTTTGAGTTGTCCAAATCTGTGATCCATGGCTAATTCGAAACCTTCCAATACGTCTTAATTCCCCCGTAAAACAGCATAAATTGTTTAAATTATATCATACTCTAAAGACAGATGTTATTCTCCTACAGGAAACTCATTTTCCAACCTCCTACAACTACTCCTTTCTTCACCAGAGCTTCCCCCAGTTTTACCGAGCTAATGCCACAAACAAGACACATGGAGTAGCAATTTGTTTTTGCAAATGTTTAAATTTCTCCCCTTCCAGAATACTAAGGGACCCGGAAGGTCGTTACCTGTTGGTAGTGGGTACCATCAATGGAAAAATTTATACATTTGTATCCTATTACACCCCAGATAAAGGTCAAGCTGGATTTTTTGAATCCATGACAAAAACATTGAAACCCTATTTACATGGCACCATAATTTTTGCTCCAATATAGCATTTGATCTCTCTTTGGATAAATCAAGTAAGGGGACCCCAAAATCAAAATGCCCCCCCAGACAAAGCCTAAAAATAGCAAAAGTTCTTCACACCCTTGGCATGATAGATATCTGGAGACAAGAAAAACCCCATGTCAGAAACTACATGCACTTCTCGGCCCCACATCACACGTATGCCAGGATTGACCATATTTTCATCAGATCTTCCTCTATTCCCCTAGCCATAACATCCAAAATTTGTGACACACCCCTATCACACCACTCCATGCTGACACTTTGCCTCCGACACTCTTTACGGGACAAGGGCCCATCCAAATGGCATCTTAATGAGGCCCTCCGGAGTGACCCAACACAATGTACAATCCTAGAAAAAGCTCTTAAGGAATGTTTTACAGACAATAACAATAACAGCATTGGGCAGCCCACAAAGCAGTGCTGAGAGGGAAACTCATTAAAATTTCTTCCCAACTGAAATGTGAACGCAGAGCTGAAATCCAGAAACTGAATGAGGAATTTCTTGAAATGAGCAATGTCACAAAGTAACCCTTCCCCTACTACCCTGTCTCAGATAGATTCTGCCAAAGTGAAATTAAATCTAGCCCTGACTACAGCAGCAGAAAATTACATTAGATGGACTAGTGCTAAATTCTACACACAGAAGGACAAAATGAGTTCTAAATTGGCAAACAAACTATGCCCTAGACTGCGTACCTTATTCTTCCCGAAAATTCGCACTTCATCAGGGAACTTGATCCAAAACCCTATCCGTATCATGGAAACCTTTCTATTTTAATTTATATGACTCGCAATCCTCTCCACATAGATTAGAGACTTTCCTTAGGGAGTCTTCCCTTACCCAAAATCACACAGTTCCATAGGGAACTCCTCGATAAACCTTTCACACCAGAGAAGAATTTGGAGGCCAATACATCTCTAAGAGCAGGCTCAGCACCTGGGCCTGACAGTTTTTCGGTTACCTATTATAAGAATTTTGGCCCCTCCTTGACCCCCTATATGGCTCGATTTTTTAACTCCTTTCAAGATGGAAACCCCCTGGACAGTGATTTAAACTCAGTATAATTCTCTGCTATTCCCAAACCTGGGAAAGATGTAAGTGATGTTAGTAACTATCTTTCAATATCACTTATTAATAACGACCTCAAACATATGACGAAATTTCTTGCATCGAGACTGTCGAGATTTATAGCTTAATATATTCATAAGGACCAGGTGGGTTTCATCCCTGGGAGACAGGGCCCAGACCAAGTTAGGAGTAGGGATGATCGAACTTTTCAAAAGTTCGGTTCGACCAGAACACCCGAACTTCCCAAAAGTTCGGCCCGGATTTCAGAACCCCATTGAAATCAATGGGACCCAAACTTCGGTAATCAAAAAACCCCATTTTGAAGCCCTAAAATCCAATAAATGCCCCTAAAAAGTGCATAGGGTTCTGGGTCATGCCCCAGAGACTATTAATCACACAAAAAAAATTCTTAAAAATTGTCATTTTTGAGAGAGAGACAATTATTAAAAAAAATTATTGAAAAAAAAAAAATGAGATTTCTTTGGATTTAGTGTCTGGGGAGTCTAAAAAGTGTACTTGTGAAGTTTCAGCTCTGTAGCATGTCGAGAACCAGAAAAAAAAAGATTGTTTGTATTAGAATTAATATAGAACAGGGATATGGCTCTGCTATTTTCACACCTTGCCGGTTTTGTAGCAAGCGTTTTTTTTGGGCATTTTTTGGGGGTTATTGGAGACAGGCATAACATCAGAACTTCTGTGTAGGGGTATATATACACACACACTTATATGTATATATACACATACACATATATAGGTGTGAAAGTAGCAGAACACTATACTTGCGCTAATGAAATAATTAACACCCATATGGCTTCTCTCCTTTCACACCTATATGTGTGTATGTGTATAAATACATATAAGTGTGTGTGTATATATACCCCTATACAGAAGTTCAGATGTTTTGCCTGCCTCCAAAGACCCACAAAAAATGCCCCAAAAAAACCGCCTGCAAATAACACACCTGGGCGTTTTTTTTTTTGCGCAGGCGTTTTTTTGGGCATTTTTTGTGGGTCTTTGGAGGCAGGCAAAACATCTGAACTTCTGTATAGGGGTATATATACACACACTTATATGTATTTATACACATACACATATATAGGTGTGATAGGAGCGGAGCCATATGCCTGTTAATTATTTCATTAGTGCAAGCATAGTGTTCTGCTACTTTCACACCTATATATGTGTATGTATATATATATATACATACATGTGTGTGTATATATACCCCTATAAAGAAGTTTAGATGTTTTGCCTGCCTCCAAAGACCCCCAAAAAATGCCCAAAAAAACACCTATATGTGCGAAAATAGCACTCAGCTTTAAATTCTCGGGAATTATTCTGTCTCTTTACTCTTCTCCGAAAGCACCGGTCCGTTTAATGTGTCATTATTCTAACTCTTTTGACATTAAAAAAGGGACCAGCAAGGGCTGTCCCTAATCTTCTTTATTTTTGCAAAAGCTATTGAAACCTTGGCAATCGCCATTAGATCGCACCCTGATATTAAGGGAGTCTCTTGCGGTCCCCAGGAACAAAAATGCATATTGTTTGCGGACTACCTACTGCTCTTTCACACATTCCCCCTGATCTCCACCCCTAATGTATTTCAACTGCTCCAAGACTTTGATTCAATCCCGGGCTTAAAAATAAATGTCTTGAAGTCCGTAGCACTGAAAAATTTAGTTCCTCTGCAGCTAGTAGACCAGTTGAGGCACCATTTCCCCCTCTACTTGTCCTCTGACTCTATTCCCTATTTGGGAATTAATCTACCCCACAACATTGACAAACTGTTCTCTGTTCATTACTCCCCATGTTCCAGAAACTAGAGGAGGATTTAAAACAATGGGCAAAATGTGATATATCCTGGTTGGGAAGAATCAACTCTATCAAAATGAATCTTCTACCATGTCTTCTGTACCTTTTCAAGTCCCTCCCCATTCTGATAAAGAAAACGCTACTTCTCAAATTGCAATCAAAAATCATCCACTTTGTCTGGGAGAGAAAGGGTTACCGTTGCAGAAAGAAGTCCTCTACCGACTGAAAAATCAAGGGGGGTTGGGCCTACCCAATGGTGGTACTATCAGGCTGCTCAATTAGCTCAAATCTCTACAGTATACTCTAGGGGTCCCAAACCTGGCTAGATTGCTATGGAAAGACAGGCAGTTCCCCTGAACACTATAGACTTTCTGCTCTGGAGTTCTCCCAAACGGAGACCCACAGTCCTCGCCCCCACCTTCTCTCACTCCCTGGCATTGTGTGATGCTCTATATAAACAGGCTTCCTTAATCTCTAGCGAGCGGTTCCAGTCACTCCAACGCTTTTACAAAGGTATCATGAACATATCTCTTATAGAAGCGAATGTTAAAAAATACTCACTATATGATATTATATCCCCATCAGATTAGCCGGGATCTACCCAGGCGCTTCTCCCCTGTGCTTCAGAGGGTGTAATCTAGTTGGCTCCATGTTTCACACATGGTGGTCTTGCCCCCGTATTAGAGGTTATTGGAACAAATATCTCCACCTAATACGGAAAGTAACTGGGGTTGTTGTTTCTTAGGATCAATCTATAGCCCTCTTGACCCACAGGGTAGATAAAACCCCTAAACAAACTCAGACCTTGATCTTCTTTATGTTTTTGAGAGGTAAAATACGATAAAATAAAAAATAAAATACGATAGCCGAAGCCTGGAGGAAGCCCTTGGTCTCAATATCAGCAAAAAAAATGGAAGGTCTCCTGGATCATGTCCCAGGAATAACTTGTTGCTAAACTTCAAGTTAGAGTATGAAAGTTTGAAGCAGTCTGGGAACCTTGGGTGCTTTACGTTGGAGTTCCCTTGTACCCAGGCATGGTATTCCCCCAAAAGAACCCTCCCCACAGACCTACTTCCCCTCCCCTTGCTCATTGACTTTACTTTTCTTTCTCTAAAAGCCACTTGGCTTCTCCCCACTTTCTTCTCTTTCTTTACTTTTCATCTATTCTTTATCCCTAATTGTGAAATCCTTTTTCCGCTTCTCATGTTACTATATGGAGTGCCCAAAGGTTGAATACTTGTTTTCAAAAGGGGAACTCTTTTTCTTCCTCTCATTCTTTTATATTTTCATAGCCAAGCACAAGGTTTTTTTTATTTTTTTTTTATTTTGCACACGAGAGGGGATCTTTGATTGCTCTTTTCCCTCTCTATAGGATTCAAAGGCCCTGGCTCTGACATTAGCTATACCGGTGGCTTTTGACGGGAGCTGGAAGGGGGGTGGCCTCTGGGTCTCCAGATACCCCTGATGGGGTCTCCATGTCCACAGTTTGATCCCATTGGGGTGGTGTGTCTGTTCCCCACCGGGTAGGGGGGCCCTGGTAATGCTCCCTTCCCCTAGCCCGGGATCCCCTGGGCCTTCTACGACTAGAAGCTTAGAGGGTGTAGGAAGCTTTGGCTACTTGTTGTGGTAATTTGTTTCATTTGATTTATACTCTCTCTATCTCCATATACTGTAATTACACAAACCACTCTAAAAGGTTTTGATTTCTTATACTGTACTTGTTCATTTACACATTTGAGCCTTGCAGGCTAATTTATTATCTGTATGTACCTTTTGTTTAGATATTCAATAAACATATTGAAAAGAAAAGTTTAAAGCACATGAGCACACATTGACAGAAAAAAAGATTACTATTTTATTTCCAATCCACAACACAGATTTGACTAGGGACAAGTGCTATGTGGGAGATTTATAGGAGTAAGGCCAAAGCTCTGCTGGCCCCACTTCTCCTGGGAAATCACAGGAGTGCACTTCGTTCTTCACTCCTGTGAACCGTATTTAGATGATATTTAGTTAAAGTCTGCTGTCCACTGACATTACTCAGCGGGTCTAGGCTCTGGAGAGATCTTGACTTTATTGTCGAATTCCACCCAGGTGCCTGGACTAGCAGCTAGCTCAGCCTCTTAGCACACCGCTGAGAGCCTGAACCAGCTGCTTTAGCCCCCTCCACAGCCCAGCACTCCAGTGAGCCCTGGAGGGCCAGAGCAGTCACCAGCCCTCTGCTCACTAAAAAATGAGAGCTAAGAGATCAGTGTTCTTTGATAGCTTAGTTCTAGGTGTAGAGGAAGCAGGTGACAGATAAAGCATCGGATCTATGCTGCATCCACCTAGGCGAGTATGTACTGTAGGTTAATTTTTTCATTTTTTTAATACCACAGAGTTCTCTTTTGATTACCTTTTTAAGTTTCTGGTGAGAGTTTTCTTTTAAGGATTTCTTAACATGATGCCTTGCTTATAGTGCACATGTCCATCTATTTTTTGGGGCCATGGTTCTAAACTGCTATATACAATAGGAGATCACTGCCTTCCCCTGCCAGCGGAGGACTCTCTGAAAGAATTCCTAGGAGCATTGAGCATGATCACTGTCTGTGTGAAGCCAACAATAATCTCTGCATGTCCTGCAAATAAGTTACCTGATCCCAAGCCAGACAGCCTAACTGATGTAGGTAGCCATATACCTAAAATCATTCTGACCACCCAACCCATAACTTTTATTGTATTAACAATACTACACTGACCAAGTTCTCTCCCAAGGTAACACAAGCATAAACTGACTGGGGTTTTAAACCAGTCCCTACTCAATTCAAAACTAAAAAAAAAATAAAAAAATCTTTTGGTGTTAGGCGTATTTTTCATATTTAATCAACCCACTGACTTGGTATATGCATGATTGCACTTCAGATTCTGTCGACATGATCCTGCATAAGCCAAGAACATTTGGATTGTCATCTTTTAACATAAGCGAGACCCCACTGTGTGCTATTCGCACCATTCAGACTAGCAGCTGCGCAGGAGTCTGCATGAGCAAGACTAAGCAGAGATAAAATTGTACATTTGACCCTGTAATTTGTATCACTGACTGTTTTGTTTGCTACATCTACATATGTACTTTTCTGTTGTAATGAAATGTTTGTATGTCCTTGGTTCAACAAATTGAAAGCAATTTTGCCAATCACTCTGGTTCAGAAAAAACAAATTTTCTCTCTGCATTTCGTTCTACTTTATTATCTAAGTATTACATTTCTGTGAAGCTTTTTTTTTTTTTTTTTTCTTTTTATTCATCTTTTTGTATTTAAAAAGTAAACTTCAATTGCCTAAAGAAATGAAATATGATCGTGATGAATGCTTTCCCACAGACCCTACTTCAAAACGTTTAGAGTAAATAGTGAATAATTTTAGTAAATAGGCAAGGCATTCACACTAAATAGAGATATAATAAGAAAAAATGAATAGGCAAAAATAACAGTACAGTAAATTAAACACTGAATATACTGAAAAGCTAAGTTAGGCAGGATTTGTCCTTCAAACTCATACTGAATTCCCTTAAACTCATACTGAATTACAACCTCCAGTTTTTCCAGCAAATGGAAGTGATTCTAAAGCCATTTTTTTTCTTTAATACATTTAAAATAAAACAGGTTATACTTACCTGCTCTGTTCAACAATATTGCACAAAGGCAGTCCCTAAAGGAGAAGTGCAGCCAAAGCTAGTTTGGCTGTACTTCTCCTATGGATCAAAGGAGTGCAGTTCAGTTTGCACTCCTGTGACTCGTTTTCAGCAGAGAGTTGTCTAAAGTCTGCTCTTTGCTGACATCACAGAGTCAGTCCAGGCTCCACTTCATCACAACCACAGAGTCGGGATCCACCTAGATACCTTGACTGATGCTCGGCTCAGCCTCCTAGTGAGCCGCTGAGAGCCTGAGCCAACCGCTGGTCCAAGCTGAACCAATGTAACTATGTATAAAATATCCATACCTGGAATTCTTCTTTAAATAAGAATCCTAGTCTACAAATCTGATGTTTCTTTAAATGAAGAAATCTCTTTTTGTAATGCATTGATATCACTTTGCAACTTTTCCAACTCCTAAGGCTGGCCATACATTATACAATTTTCTTGTACAATTTTCATTTAGATTTACCAAAACCATATACTGTAATAAGAGGTCAAACCTAAACACTTTCAAATTGTTTGCAATCAAGCAGACCCTTGCACTATATTTGAAGGTAAATCTAAAAGAAATTGAATAAGAAAAATGTATAATGTACAGTATGGCCAGCTTTAGTCTTAGAATAAATAATAATTTTCATAAGATCAAAAGAGTGTGCCAAAAGGTAATCTCTCCATTGTGTCTTTAGAACCTCATCAAACAATTTAAAAGGAGTCGTTTAGTCCTCATGCCCCTCAGAATATGTTCCAAAGAGAAATATTTAGTGATTTGCATCTCTCTATGGCTTGATGTCCTCAAACATATTTTTCAAGTTTATGGAACAACAGCCTTAAATGTATGATATCCAAACCCTCCTTTAACCACTTACCGCATAGTAACGTACCGATACGTCGGTACACTTTGCGGGTTTATACCGGGATGATGCCTCTAGTTAGAGGCACCATCCCGGTACCGTGGTTTGAAGCCGACGGTCGGCTTTCCGTCGGTAACGACCGATGCGGCTTGGGAGCCGCTCGATCGTTACCCGGGGGGGCGGGAGGGGACGTCCCCCCCCTCCCGCCGCCTTCCGTGGCTTTGCCCGGGGCTCCCGTCCCACCGGGAGCCCCGAGCACCCAGCCGGCACGTCCGCCGGCTGGATGGAGTCCCGATGAATGCCGGAAACGGCATTGATCGGGGCTCCGATGACGTAACCCGGAGGCGTGTGCTGCAAAAGGCGGCAAATTTAAAAAACGGCTGTATGCAAAAATGCTGTTTTAGGCGTTTTGCATACAGGGAAGTGTAGTGGAGGGGTCTAGGGTCTAGGGACCCTCAATCCCTCCATAAAGTGTACCTGTCACACATATTGCTGTCACAAGGGATGTTTACATTGCTTGTGACAGCAATAAAAGTGATCAGATTTTTTTTTTTTTTTAAAAAACCTGTAATAAAGTTTAAAAAAAATAAAAAATAAATAGGAAAAAAAAAATAAAAAATTTCGCCGCCCCCGTCACCGTTAGCTCGCGCACAAAAAAAAACGTATACGCAAGTCGAGCCGCGAATGAAATCGCTGTTCAAACCCCACATGTGAGGTATCGCCGCGATCGCCAGAGCGTGCGCAATAATTTAAAAAAAAGAGCTACACTCTACCTCTAAACTGGTAACCGTTAAATAAATTTAAAGTGTCGCAGATTGAGATCTCTATTGACCGTAGTTTTTCGCCATCCCACGGGGGGGCGCAATTTTAAACCGTAACATGTTGGGTATCTATTTACTCGGCGTGACATCATCTTTCACAATATACAAAAAAATGGGCTAACTTTACTGTTTAGTATTTTTTAAATGCAGTGAAATGTGATTTTTCAATTTTTTTCCAAAAAAATGGCGTTTTAAAGACCGCTGCGCAAATACCGCTTGACAAAAAGTTTTGCAATGATCGACATTTTATTCTCCAGAGTCTTTGCTAAAAAAATATACATACTGTTTGGGGGTTCTAAGTAGTTTTCTAGGAAAAAATACTGGTTTTAACTTGTAAACAAAAAGTTGTCCGAAATAGGGCTGGGGCTTAAGTGGTTAACACATTTCATGCATTGACAATCAAGGAATTGTAATTCAAAATTTTTAAACATCTTCTAAATATTTCCTGTGTACCCTTTTGTGTCATATTGTAAATGATTCAAAGATATTTTATGTATAATATTTTAGGCAGTGTGGAACACCTACCACCTTGTACCAGATCCACACTTAAACATGTAATAAATATATTACCACCATATTATAAAAGGGATCCCAATGAGACAGCTTTTAAGATTTCAACAGATTTGTACTAATTAAGAGAAGTTTGAGATAGAGGCCAGAAAGGTATATTTGCTTTCTTGACAGAGGGTCATCAGTGTCTGTTTTAGATCAATCATTTGTGATTGCTAAATCCAAGGCTAAAAGGGATTTGCTACAGGATAGGATAGGAATGGGTTTACTACACATGATAACACTGTGTTTTCCATGGATTAAAGTCCAGAGTTTAATACAATTAACAAGATTTTTGAAAGGCGTTTAACAGATCTTTACAATAATAATATAATATATGTTCTAACATTTTTAAAAGGTGTTGCAGAGAATTTGGAGTTGACTGCAGCATTAGAGCATTTTTTTTTTTTGCTAACATGTAAATGTCTGCTATAAAATTCCTTAAACCCTGCCGCCCAGATCATTATACATTTTCTGACAGCAGAGGACCTGTGGAAAAAAATAGATAGTTGTTGTATTTTTATGTTTCATGAATTTTGCACAACTGTTTATTAATTTTAAAATTAATATGTGTCGGGTAAATAGATACCAAATATGCCAGATCTTAAGATTGCATGCTCCTGTAATATCACAAAATACAATGGTACCCAAAAATCTCCATAGGCAAAGCTTTAAAAGCCTTTACTACTCATCAGTTTAGAGTTAGCCATGAGCTCTGGCACTAGAATTATTGGTCCCACTCTGGCATTTGTAGTGATACCTCACGTGGGTGGTGAGATTGTGGTTTACATACTGTGTATGCTACGTGTTTACATGTTCACACCCTGGACGCACGTTTGCATTTGTGAGTATGTGCAGGGCAATAGGGGTTGTGGTTATTTTTTTTTTTGGGGGGGGAGGGTTTAGTTATTTTATTATAATTTTTTTATTATTTTTAACTTTTTTTTATTTCTTTTTTTTAATGTAACCCTATAACAATCACAAGAGGTTAACAAACCTCAATGTGATAGCATTAGGCAGAAGATAAGTTCTCTGTTTGGAGACCCCAAACTCTACCCTGCCCTTCAAAGCTTCTATCTGAGCAGAGATCTACTTAGTTAGATACAGTACTTCCTGGCTGTATCAGTCAATAAATGGCAGCTCTGAAACCAAAAGTGACAAAATAAATTTTGCTTCTGGTTTAACTCCTTGCAGAGGAGATTGAGGAATGGACATTCCTCTGTCTCCTCCCACTAACCATTTTGAAGCCCTCTGACGTGGTCCCTGGCTTCTGGTAAGAGTGGGAGAGCCCAACAACCATGTAGGGAGCTGGGTGTGTGTGTGTGAGGGGGGGTACTGAGTTGCCTGCACTCTAAAAATGATCAACACCTATACGGCCACTGGATCATTTTCACGTTACAACCAGGAGCTGGCTGAGGAAAACAGGCACAAGCTCATGGCTGCTACTGCTATTATACATTTCTGAAAATAGTTTAGAAAGCCACATAATTATACACAAAAAGTACAAGGAGGATCAATGACACACAGTATATTTTTTTAAAATGCAAATATTTTTGTCTTGAAACACTTTAGTGATAACAGCAATTGTATAGTATAGATAAGAAACCAGAGTTTAGAGGTATTATTGAAGCAATTTTATCACAGATGTGGATTTCATACACAATTCCCACCTCAAATGACAATCAATTCTGCTACTTTAGAAGGCCAAATGGGAAATTGAGATTGAAACAAAGAAACATATTAATAATTTTGCATGCAATCAGTATGTTACTTTAAACAAGCATATTAAAACCAAATGCGTGCATACGACTCTTGCAAAAAGTTTGCAGAAATACCTAGATAATGGTTGTTAAGGATGCTGGAGTGTTAAAAGTAACCACTATTTCAATGTCTAGAAGGGCATGTGTGACACCAAGATCAACCCCAATGAAACGAGAAAAACACTTTTGAATTTGAATCCAGCATTGGAATTAAGACCACCTGGTCAGGAAAGAAGGTCAAAAAGAGCTCCTTGCATCCAAGTGCTGCAATCTCGGATACTGTCTTAACAGATGTAATGGCCACTAGGAGCGCTGAATTAATGGATAAGTCCTTAATAGAAATCTCTTGGGACTGACTTAAAACAGGGTCTGAAAGGAAGTCGAGTACAAGAGGAACATCCCACTAAGGAAACTTTGGTTTCCTCTGAGGCCTAGGTCTGACTTTCCCCCTGAAGAACTGGGCCACCAATAGATGACTTGCCCATGATTAGAGATGGCCTTGCGGTTCGCCCGGCGGTCGGTTCGCGGCAAATTTTGCTTGTTCGCAAATTCGCAAAAAGTCGGACTTTTGCCGATGTTCGTGAATATGTCCGCGCCGCCATTTTCTTTTTCATTCAGAAGAACTTTGACCCATGACACAGCCGTCAGGTGGAATGGGACAGTCAATTAAAACATTTCAGCACATGGACATGCCCCCTACCCTATAAATAGACCTGAGCTGTCGGCCATTTCACATTCTGCTTTTTGCCAGCGTTGGGAGAGGTCTGCTGTGCTCATGAGGGAGAGATTGCCCGACACAAATAGCTCTGTGAAGATCCACAAAAGTCCTTTTCAGGGCTGGTATTTCGGTATAGGTCTACTAGTATCTTTTCAGATTAGGGGCAGGTATCCAGTCGGTGCTTTAGGGGCAGTTAGAGATCGGCAGCAGTCACACAAATCACTCTGTTATTGTCCACAAAAGTCCTTTTCAGGGCTGGTATTTCGGTATAGGTCCAGTCTCTCTTCAGTATAGGGACAGGTATCCAGTCTGTGCTTTAGGGGCAGTTAGAAATCGGCAGCAGTGACACAAATTGCTCTGTTAATGTCCACACAAGTCATTTAAAGGGCTGCAATTTTTTTGGTTTTGCTTTGCAGTGCACTATATAGGGGGGTAATCCACGGTATAATATACTTTGTAGAAAGCATATTATAGTGGATTAGTAGCATTATTGTGCACTCTGCAGCATTGTGACAGGTGTGGTGACTGAGCGTTGCTGCAGCTCTGACGGGAATAATAAAGGGGCACTCTGACCGCAATATTAAAGGGGAACTCTGACCGCAATATTAAAGGGGCACTCTGACGGGAATAATAAAGGGGAACTCTGACCACAATATTAAAGGGGCGCTCTGACCGCAATATTAAAGGGGCACTCTGACCGCAATATTAAAGGGGCACTCTGATCGCAATATTAAAGGGGCACTCTGATTGCAATATTAAAGGGGAACTCTGACCACAATATTAAAGGGGCTCTCTGATGGGAATAAT
This sequence comes from Pelophylax lessonae, assembly GCF_965119305.1. Classification (NCBI taxonomy): domain Eukaryota; kingdom Metazoa; phylum Chordata; class Amphibia; order Anura; family Ranidae; genus Pelophylax; species Pelophylax lessonae. The sequence continues at coordinate 157,689,461 of NC_138775.1, forward strand.
AAAGGGGCACTCTAACCGCAATATTAAAGGGGCACTCTGATGGGAATAATAAAGGGGAACTCTGACCGCAATATTAAAGGGGCACTCTGACCGCAATATTAAAGAGGCACTCTGACTGGAATAATAAAGGGGAACTCTGAGTGGGACACATAAAGGGGCACTCTGATGGGGACACACTGGATGTAAAGGGGCACTCTGACGAGGACACACTGGATGTAAAGGAGCACTCTGATGGGGACATGGATGTAAAGGAGGGACTCTGACAGGGACACACTGGATGTAAAGGAGGACTCTGATGGGGACACGGACACAGGCTGAATGACGGCGGGAGACACGGACTGCATGACAGCAGTGACATGGGCTGAATGATGGGGGAATACAGACTGGATGAGCGGGAACACAGGCTGGATGAGGGGGGACACAGGCTGGATGAGGGGGGACACAGGCTGACAGTGTTTCCCTGTCAGAGTGTCCCTTTATATCCAGTGTGTCCCCATCAGAGTGCCCCTTTATGTGGGCTAATTTTTGGGGCCTATACAGGCCGACACTTACTTCTGTAGCCTGTGAATGCGTAATGTACCTCCAGCCACCAAATACTACGTTCTTAGCTGTCAGGTAAACCCATGTGGGCTAATTTTTGGGGCCTATACTGGCCGACACTTACTCTGTATCCTGTGAATGCCTAATGAACCTAAAGCCACAGACTACTATGTTCTTAACTGTCAGGTAAATGCATGTGGGCTAATTTTTGGGGCCTGAAATGGCCGACACTTACTTCTTTATCCTGTGAATGCCTAATTTTTCAGACTGGAATTGAAAATCAATGGGTCTGTAAAGGTTCTGCCAAATTGTTGAATGGATGCGGACCCATTTTACAGATGTGTGAATGGACCCTATATGTATTAGACCTGTATTTACTGGCTGTTGTCAGTTCTGGCTGATTTTTGAAAAAAAATAAAAATACATTTTTTTTGCTATAAAAAAAAAAAAATTAGGGCAACTTTTCCAATTGCAATACTTCTGTTATGACATTGTCCATGTGCTGGGACTATTTGTGCACAGCTAGTACATCTTTTGTGGCTGCAAATATGACCTAAAGGTTTTTAAAGTTCGCCTCCCATTAAAGTCAATGGGGCCCGCCGCGAACTCGCGGTTCACAGACCTTTGAGAAAATTTGCGGCTGACATTCGCAAAACCGCCCCGGCCGATGTTCATCCATCACTACCCATGATTAGTGTTGAGCGAACACGGACTGTATTATTCGTGTTCGTACCGAATAATTGGATTTTTTGTACCCGAACACGGACACGGACACTTTACTGTATGTTCGGGTAAAAATCCGTGTTCGGTCGTTTTATTTCCGGGTTTTGCATGCTTTGGCGCTCTTTTCATGGCGGGCTTTCAACAGCCAATCAACAATCGTTTAACTGGTGTGCCTTAAGCCATCCCGGCCATGCCTGCAAATGTCTCAGTAGCTGTGATTGGCCGTCTGAAGCATGTGACCAAGTCTTTATAAGTTCGAGGCAGCCGCAGCGGCGTCATTATGCTGCTTAGATTCAGGGACAGAGCACACATCAACGTGCTGGCTGCTGATTAGGGAAAGATAGGCAGGAAAAAACCATTTGTGTCCGGATAGAATTGAGGGACAGGTCGGAGTGTTTAGGCAGGGCGAGTTGTAGGCATTTTAGGGATAGAGTCTGCTGAATTATAGGGTCAGTGTCTTCTACAAACTACAATCGATATTGCTGTGTGGGGGGTGGGGTCTGCACTCAATCCTGATCTACGATCTCTTCTCAATCCTGTTAGGGACAGAGTCTGCTGAATTTTAGGGAAACTGTGTTCTACAAACTACAATCGATATTGCTGTGTGGTGTGGGATTGGAGATAGGCAGGTGTCAGTGATCCACATCCATTTTTCTGTGTGTGAGCTGCAGTGAACACAATCTTTTTGGGCTGCAGTGAACACAATCTTTTTGGGCTGCAGTGAACACAATCTTTTTGGGCTGCAGTGAACACAATCTTTTTGGGGTGCAGTGAACAAAATCTTTTTGGGGTGCAGTGAACACAATCCTTTTTGGTGTGCAGTGAACACAATCTTTGTGGGGTGCAGTGAACAAAATCCTTTGTGGGGTGCAGTGAACACAATCTTTTTGGGGTGCAGTGAACAAAATCCTTTTTGGGGTGCAGCGAACAACATCCTTTTTGGGGTGCAGTGAACACAATCTTTTTGGGGTGCAGTGAACAAAATCCTTTGTGGGGTGCAGTGAACACAATCTTTTTGGGGTGCAGTGAACACAATCTTTTTGGGGTGGAGTGAACAACATCCTTTTTGGGGTGCAGTGAACAAAATCCTTTTTGGGGTGCAGTGAACAAAATCATTTTTGGGGTGCAGTGAACAAAATCATTTTTGGGGTGCAGTGAACACAATCTTTTTGGGGTGCAGTGAACACAATCTTTGTGGGGTGCAGTGAACACAATCTTTTTGGGGTGGAGTGAACAACATCCTTTTTGGGGTGCAGTGAACAACATCCTTTTTGGGGTGCAGTGAACACAATCTTTTTGGGGTGCAGTGAACACAATCTTTGTGGGGTACAGTGAACAGAATCTTTGTGGGGTGCAGTGAACACAATCTTTGGGGGGTACAGTGAACACAATCTTTGTGAGGTGCAGTGAACACAATCTTTGTGGGGTGCAGTGAACACAATCATTGTGGGGTGCAGTGAACTCAATCTTTGTGGGGTACAGTGAACACAATCTCATACTTCTGAAGGTTTGAGGGTGCTGCCTGTTCCATACTCCCCCTACTCCTCATCTAGCCTTTTAGGGGTACAAACAATAGTAATTGGGGCCTAGTGTGGTTGTGTACGTGTGATATACATACACTTTTTTGGGATCATATTTTCTATTCCGCTATTTAATCAAAAACCTTTGGGGATCAGTTAAATTGGGGGATAGTCTGTGTTGGTACGTGTGAGAGAGATCCACCTTTCCAAGTTGTTGGGGTTCATCTCATACTTCTGAAGGTTTGAGGGTGCTGCCTGTTCCATACTCCCCCTACTCCTAGCCTTTTAGGGGTACAAACAATAGTAATTGGGGCCTAGTGTGGTTGTGTACGTGTGATATACATACACTTTTTTGGGATCATATTTTCTATTCCGCTATTTAATCAAAAACCTTTGGGGATCAGTTAAATTGGGGGATAGTCTGTGTTGGTACGTGTGAGAGAGATCCACCTTTCCAAGTTGTTGGGGTTCATCTCATACTTCTGAAGGTTTGAGGGTGCTGCCTGTTCCATACTCCCCCTACTCCTAGCCTTTTAGGGGTACAAACAATAGTAATTGGGGCCTAGTGTGGTTGTGTACGTGTGATATACATACACTTTTTTGGGATCATATTTTCTATTCCGCTATTTAATCAAAAACCTTTGGGGATCAGTTAAATTGGGGGATAGTCTGTGTTGGTACGTGTGAGAGAGATCCACCTTTCCAAGTTGTTGGGGTTCATCTCATACTTCTGAAGGTTTGAGGGTGCTGCCTGTTCCATACTCCCCCTACTCCTAGCCTTTTAGGGGTACAAACAATAGTAATTGGGGCCTAGTGTGGTTGTGTACGTGTGATATACATACACTTTTTTGGGATCATATTTTCTATTCCGCTATTTAATCAAAAACCTTTGGGGATCAGTTAAATTGGGGGATAGTCTGTGTTGGTACGTGTGAGAGAGATCCACCTTTCCAAGTTGTTGGGGTTCATCTCATACTTCTGAAGGTTTGAGGGTGCTGCCTGTTCCATACTCCCCCTACTCCTAGCCTTTTAGGGGTACAAACAATAGTAATTGGGGCCTAGTGTGGTTGTGTACGTGTGATATACATACACTTTTTTGGGATCATATTTTCTATTCCGCTATTTAATCAAAAACCTTTGGGGATCAGTTAAATTGGGGGATAGTCTGTGTTGGTACGTGTGAGAGAGATCCACCTTTCCAAGTTGTTGGGGTTCATCTCATACTTCTGAAGGTTTGAGGGTGCTGCCTGTTCCATACTCCCCCTACTCCTAGCCTTTTAGGGGTACAAACAATAGTAATTGGGGCCTAGTGTGGTTGTGTACGTGTGATATACATACACTTTTTTTGGATCATATTTTCTATTCCGCTATTTAATCAAAAACCTTTGGGGATCAGTTAAATTGGGGGATAGTCTGTGTCGGTACGTGTGAGAGAGATCCACCTTTCCAAGTTGTTGGGGTTCATCTCATACTTCTGAAGGTTTGAGGGTGCTGCCTGTTCCATACCCCCCCTACTCCTCATCTAGCCTTTTAGGGGTACAAACAATAGTAATTGGGGCCTAGTGTGGTTGTGTACGTGCGAGATACATACACTTTTTTTGATCATATTTCCTATTCCGCTATTCAATAAAAACCTTTGAGGATCAATTGAATTGCGGGATAGTCTGTGTCGGTACGTGTGAGAGAGATCCACCTTTCCAAGTTGTTGGGGTTCATCTCATACTTCTGAAGGTTTGAGGGTGCTGCCTGTTCCATACTCCCCCTACTCCTCATCTAGCCTTTTAGGGGTACAAACAATAGTAATTGGGGCCCAGTGTGGTTGTGTACGTGTGATATACATACACTTTTTTGGGATCATATTTTCTATTCCGCTATTTAATCAAAAACCTTTGGGGATCAGTTAAATTGGGGGATAGTCTGTGTCGGTACGTGTGAGAGAGATCCACCTTTCCAAGTTGTTGGGGTTCATCTCATACTTCTGAAGGTTTGAGGGTGCTGCCTGTTCCATACCCCCCCTACTCCTCATCTAGCCTTTTAGGGGTACAAACAATAGTAATTGGGGCCTAGTGTGGTTGTGTACGTGCGAGATACATACACTTTTTTTGATCATATTTCCTATTCCGCTATTCAATAAAAACCTTTGAGGATCAATTGAATTGCGGGATAGTCTGTGTCGGTACGTGTGAGAGAGATCCACCTTTCCAAGTTGTTGGGGTTCATCTCATACTTCTGAAGGTTTGAGGGTGCTGCCTGTTCCATACTCCCCCTACTCCTCATCTAGCCTTTTAGGGGTACAAACAATAGTAATTGGGGCCTAGTGTGGTTGTGTACGTGTGATATACATACACTTTTTTTGGATCATATTTTCTATTCCGCTATTTAATCAAAAACCTTTGGGGATCAGTTAAATTGGGGGATAGTCTGTGTTGGTACGTGTGAGAGAGATCCACCTTTCCAAGTTGTTGGGGTTCATCTCATACTTCTGAAGGTTTGAGGGTGCTGCCTGTTCCATACTCCCCCTACTCCTCATCTAGCCTTTTAGGGGTACAAACAATAGTAATTGGGGCCCAGTGTGGTTGTGTACGTGTGATATACATACACTTTTTTGGGATCATATTTTCTATTCCGCTATTTAATCAAAAACCTTTGGGGATCAGTTAAATTGGGGGATAGTCTGTGTCGGTACGTGTGAGAGAGATCCACCTTTCCAAGTTGTTGGGGTTCATCTCATACTTCTGAAGGTTTGAGGGTGCTGCCTGTTCCATACTCCCCCTACTCCTCATCTAGCCTTTTAGGGGTACAAACAATAGTAATTGGGGCCCAGTGTGGTTGTGTACGTGTGATATACATACACTTTTTTGGGATCATATTTTCTATTCCGCTATTTAATCAAAAACCTTTGGGGATCAGTTAAATTGGGGGATAGTCTGTGTCGGTACGTGTGAGAGAGATCCACCTTTCCAAGTTGTTGGGGTTCATCTCATACTTCTGAAGGTTTGAGGGTGCTGCCTGTTCCATACCCCCCCTACTCCTCATCTAGCCTTTTAGGGGTACAAACAATAGTAATTGGGGCCTAGTGTGGTTGTGTACGTGCGAGATACATACACTTTTTTTGATCATATTTCCTATTCCGCTATTCAATAAAAACCTTTGAGGATCAATTGAATTGCGGGATAGTCTGTGTCGGTACGTGTGAGAGAGATCCACCTTTCCAAGTTGTTGGGGTTCATCTCATACTTCTGAAGGTTTGAGGGTGCTGCCTGTTCCATACTCCCCCTACTCCTCATCTAGCCTTTTAGGGGTACAAACAATAGTAATTGGGGCCCAGTGTGGTTGTGTACGTGTGATATACATACACTTTTTTGGGATCATATTTTCTATTCCGCTATTTAATCAAAAACCTTTGGGGATCAGTTAAATTGGGGGATAGTCTGTGTCGGTACGTGTGAGAGAGATCCACCTTTCCAAGTTGTTGGGGTTCATCTCATACTTCTGAAGGTTTGAGGGTGCTGCCTGTTCCATACCCCCCCTACTCCTCATCTAGCCTTTTAGGGGTACAAACAATAGTAATTGGGGCCTAGTGTGGTTGTGTACGTGCGAGATACATACACTTTTTTTGATCATATTTCCTATTCCGCTATTCAATAAAAACCTTTGAGGATCAATTGAATTGCGGGATAGTCTGTGTCGGTACGTGTGAGAGAGATCCACCTTTCCAAGTTGTTGGGGTTCATCTCATACTTCTGAAGGTTTGAGGGTGCTGCCTGTTCCATACTCCCCCTACTCCTCATCTAGCCTTTTAGGGGTACAAACAATAGTAATTGGGGCCTAGTGTGGTTGTGTACGTGTGATATACATACACTTTTTTTGGATCATATTTTCTATTCCGCTATTTAATCAAAAACCTTTGGGGATCAGTTAAATTGGGGGATAGTCTGTGTTGGTACGTGTGAGAGAGATCCACCTTTCCAAGTTGTTGGGGTTCATCTCATACTTCTGAAGGTTTGAGGGTGCTGCCTGTTCCATACTCCCCCTACTCCTCATCTAGCCTTTTAGGGGTACAAACAATAGTAATTGGGGCCCAGTGTGGTTGTGTACGTGTGATATACATACACTTTTTTGGGATCATATTTTCTATTCCGCTATTTAATCAAAAACCTTTGGGGATCAGTTAAATTGGGGGATAGTCTGTGTCGGTACGTGTGAGAGAGATCCACCTTTCCAAGTTGTTGGGGTTCATCTCATACTTCTGAAGGTTTGAGGGTGCTGCCTGTTCCATACCCCCCCTACTCCTCATCTAGCCTTTTAGGGGTACAAACAATAGTAATTGGGGCCTAGTGTGGTTGTGTACGTGCGAGATACATACACTTTTTTTGATCATATTTCCTATTCCGCTATTCAATAAAAACCTTTGAGGATCAATTGAATTGCGGGATAGTCTGTGTCGGTACGTGTGAGAGAGATCCACCTTTCCAAGTTGTTGGGGTTCATCTCATACTTCTGAAGGTTTGAGGGTGCTGCCTGTTCCATACTCCCCCTACTCCTCATCTAGCCTTTTAGGGGTACAAACAATAGTAATTGGGGCCCAGTGTGGTTGTGTACGTGTGATATACATACACTTTTTTTGGATCATATTTTCTATTCCGCTATTTAATTTAACTGGGCCTCCATGCGAGACCTGTGTGCCTTGTTGCGCTGTTTTGAGTACTCCACCAACATGGCCAGTGGCAATGACGCCGTTCTCAGCTTAACTATCCCACTTCTATGCCTCCTTGAAAAAACAATTCGGGCGATGATGGAAGAGGATGTGGCACAGGATGAGGAGGAGGAGGAGGATGAAGAGGTAACATTTCCAAGGCTTTCAGGGCAGTCATTCGCAAGGGGCTCCGAGGGTGGGTTCCTGCACACGCAAACGCCAGGGACGCAATTGTCCAGCAGGGGCACAGTTCTGGAGGAGGATGAGGAGGAGGAGGAGCTGGAGGAGGAGATGGAACCATGTTCACAGCAGGGTGGCACCCAGGCCAGCTCATGGCCATCACTGGTGCGTGGCTGGGGGGATACAGAGGACACGGACGATACACCTCCCACAGAGGACAGCCTTTCGTTGCCTCTGGGCAGCCTGGCACACATGAGCGATTACATGCTGCAGTGTCTCCACAACGACCGCCGAGTTGCCCACATTCTAACTTGTGCTGATTACTGGGTGGCCACGCTGCTGGATCCCCGTTACAAGGACAACGTACCGTCCTTAATTCACTCACTGGAGCGCGATCGCAAGATGCGCGAGTACAAGCGCACGCTGGTAGACGCCATGCTGCTGGCATTCCCATCTGACAGCGGGGCCACAGTGGAAGCACAAGGCAGAGGAGGAGGAGGAGGAGGTCGCCAACGCAACCAGGGCACCGCCAGCACCTCAGAAGGCAGGGTTAGCATGGCCGAAATGTGGAAAAGCTTTGTCAGCACGCCACAACAAACAGCAGCACCAGCAGCTCAGATGGAACGTCTTAGCAGGAGGCAGCATTTTACCAACATGGTGGAGCAGTATGTGTGCACACGCCTACATGTAGTGAATGACGGGTCTGCCCCCTTCAACTTCTGGGTCTCCAAATTGGGCACATGGCTTGAGCTTGCCCTTTACGCCTTGGAGGTGCTGGCGTGCCCTGCAGCCAGTGTATTATCTGAACGGGTATTTAGCACGGCTGGGGGCGTTATAACAGACAAGCGCAGCCGCCTGTCCAGAGACAATGTGGACAAGCTCACGTTCATTAAAATGAACCAGGCATGGATCCCACGGGACTTTTCCGTACCTTATGCAGAATAGCAATGGATACCGACCTTACCCACCCATTGTTCCATTTTTGCTCTTTCTCACTCTTTTGGGGTGTACCCTCATTTAAAATTTTTGAAAAGAAGCAGTGTTGGCTACCTCGTCCTCCTCCTCAGGGCCAGATTAATGTAGGGGCTATTGGAGCTGCAGCTCCAGGCCCCTACCTTTTATATAGGCCCCGGGTTGGCCATATTCACTGTTACCGCTCTTCTGTCACTTGTAAACACAGAAGTCTGGCTTCTATGCTTGCTTCCCCAGGCAGCACCCTCAGAACCTCCCCACACAGCGTGAAGGCCGGACAAGGAGGGACAGTTGGCGATGCATGGATGTGTTTATGGGCTTCAGAGACAGCATCCCATGTTGAATTAGGCATGCATGGCTGCACCCTTCCTCCTCTGGGTGCATGGCAAGGCACGGCCCTTAAGGCCCTTCAAAATCCTCAGCACCAAGCCCATGATGCTGTTAATCCGGCCCTGGTCCTCCTCCACCGCCGCTTCCACCTACACCGCCCATAGGTGTGCGCAGCCTATTGCATTAAGGTGTGCACCCCAAAGTTGAAATACACATGCATGTGTTTGCCAGCAGGGAGAGTAATGTATCGGGGCCATGTACCTGTAGGCAAGGAGAAATAGAGCAGAGCAGGTCCCAGGGAGATCTTTCCCATCTCCTCACTGGCAATGCTATGTGCCCTAGGTGATTAGGGTGTGCCCAGGCACACCCAGCACACCCTGTGCGCACGCCTATGTCACCGCCACATCCACCACCACCTCAACCTCCCTCCTACTCCATATGGGCCTCGTCCTTCAGAGATGAAGAAGAACATTGTTTTATTTTTCTGTTTTTTTTTTGTTGTTTTAAGTTATTTCCCTATCCACATTTGTTTGCAGAGCACTTGCCATGCTCTTAATTACGTTTTGCTGCCATTTGCAGCACTCTAGCCCTTTCCTTTGGTGTTTTAGAGCCATTTTAGTGCCTTAAAGTTCGGGTCCCCATTGACTTCAATGGGGTTCGGTGTCCGGGAAAAGTTCGGTAAAAGTCCGGGACACGGACCCGGACTTTTTTTTAAAGTTCGGCCGAACCCGTCGAACACGGACATCTAGGTGTTCGCTCAACCCTACCCATGATATGCTGCTAAAGGCTGAAAGAGTGAAAGTTTGAACTCTGGGGAAACTGACACTCAGACCAAGATCCAAGCTGGACTGCAGAAAATCCAGGATGTCATGAATCTTGTGCTTGATGCTTAAGTCGGAAAGACAAAACGCGTCGGCACGTGACTGCGCGGCAACTAGATCTGTTTACCAACATCCTAACTGGAAGTGATGTTACAAAGCCCATAGAAGAAACAGCTGAGACACGGAGCTGGTCTCGTCTCATCCCCCGCAACCACTACCACAATTTACCAAAGATATTTATCATTTTATCTGCCGACACATTATTTAAGAAATGTGAGCTGAATTATGAAGAAATTGTGTGAATAAAAGTTTAATTTGTTTAACGGTATGACGCTTTGCATCTCTTCCGTTTTCTTCCTTTCATCTGAGTTTCATTACTTTGGAGTATCATTAGCTGGTGGCAATCGTTTGGAACCATTTTGATTTGCTAACCTTCAAAATGGTTGTTTTTGTCTGCTTTTACTGGATATGCGATTATCTGACATATCTGGTGAGTGAATGACCAAAAGGGAGCCGTGACACTTATTCACGTGCTGTGGTGGAAAGCCAAGCACAGAAGTTCAGAATTATCCTATATATGAACTCTTTAATTTTTCATTTATTTATTTATATGGACTGGTCTTATGATATTCATTTTTTTGATCACTTTTGTTCACGGGTGATAATTGTAATGCACCACTGTTCACTTTCATTGATTTTATTTCAAGGAGGTAGACATGTTTTTACTATTTATTGTTTTTAAAGTGACAGCTGCTAATTTCCATGCAATGCTATATCTGCCTATTCTATTCATTTTGTATACATTTTTATCTTATTTACATTGTTCAACTATTTACCATTACTAGTCTTTTATTGCTTCAGCGCAGTGGTAGGTTTCAGCTTATTATTATAACCCAGTGCCACTAGCCTTTCACTTTCAAGAACCAGACCCTCAAGTGGAGAGTTGTGCCCTGCAGGAGCAGATCTGGTCTGAGAGGTAGAGGCACTGGGATCTAGTAACTGAGCTGTAACAATAGGGGAAACCAAGGCCTGTTTGGCCAGAATAGAATCACTACCACTATGTCCTCCTTTTCTGAGTGGAGCCTCTAAAGAAATTTGAGTATCAGTAGAACTGGAAGGAAAGCATATGCTCTGTGGATTGTTCCATCATTGCATCCATCCCCACAGCTTGGGGGGACCGACCCCTTGTATTTTCTTGGTGGATAACACCGAACACTTGCAGCTCAGCAATTTGCTGCCTGAAAGGAGCTTGCTATAGAGGACTCCATGTTTGGGCCAAATTATTTTGTCACAGTCAGGGGTCAGGCTCAGAGACCAGTAGCTATAGCAGTAGAGAGACTCCCACTGACCAGCATGATAGGTATACAAGCAGGTCACCTTGGCGGATGACACAGTCTAACCAATATTCACCAGAACTCCTGATGGTGAAGATGGGTTTTGCTGTATGTTAGTACCAGGTCGCAGTCCTCAGAATCACCCACCAGGAGGTGACAAACCCAGGGTCCAGTAGCAGATATAACAGGTAGGGATCAAGCAGAAGCGTAGTCAGTAAACAAGCCAAAATGTGGCACAAGTGGTTACCAACTGGGATCAAGCAGAAGGATAGTTGAGTATTCTATATTTAAAGGGCTGGTTTGCTCTTTAGATGAGCTATTTAACAACTTCTTAAAATGTGTTTGGCCTTGGCATCTGCCTGGTAGACATTGTAATAGTGGTTGCTTTAAACATTCCAGCATCCTTAACAGCCATTATGCATAGTGTTGTGAAAAAATATTTGCTATGTTCCTGATTTTTTTTTTTTTTTTGCATATTTGTCACAGATCATCAAACATACTTTAATATTACAAAAATAACCTGAATACATACAAAATGCAGTTTTAAATGATGATTTCATTTATTAAGGGAAAAATCTGTCCAAACCTGCCTGGCCCTGTGTGAAAAAGTAATTGCCCCCTAAACCTAATATTTGGTTGTGCCACCCATGGCGGCAACAACTGCAATCAAGCATTTGTGGTAACTGATAATGAGTCTTTCGCATAGTTGTGGAGGAATTTTGGCCCACTCTTCTTTGCAGAGTTGTTTTAATTCAGGCACATTGGAGGATTTTCCAGCATGAATGGTTGTTTAAGGTCATGCCACAGCATCTCATTTGGATTTAGGTCCAGACTGTGATTAGGACACTCCAAAAACCTAATTTTGTTTATTTTAGCCATTTAGAGGTGGATTTGCTGGTGTGTTTCGGATCATTGCAGAATTCATGGTTCCATCAATTATGGCAAGTCATCCAGGTCCTGAAGCTGGAAAGCAGACCCAGACCATCACACTACCACCACCATGTTTGACTGTTGGTATAATGTTCTTTTTATGAAATGCTGTGTTAGTTTTATGCCAGATGTAACAAGATGCACACCTTCCAAAAAGTTCAACTTTTGTCTCATCAGTCCACAGAACATTTGGCCAAACGTCTTGGGCATAATTAAGATGTTTTTTGACAAATGTGAGGTGAGCCTTTGTTTTCGTTTTGATCAACAGTGGCTTTTAACTTGGAACTCTCCAATGGATGTCATTTTTTCCCAGTCTCTTTCTTATTGTTGAATCATAAACACTGACCTTAACTAAAGCAAGTGAGGCCTGCAGTTCTTGAGATGTTGTTCTGCGTTCTTTTATGACCTCCTGTATGAGTCGCCCTTTGTGGTCTTGGAGTAATTTTGGTAGACCAACCACTCCTGGGAAGGTTCATCACTGTTTTCAAACATTTTCTCCATTTGTGGATAGTGGCTCTCACCATGGTTTGCTGGAATCCCAAAGCCTTAGAAATGTCTTTGTAACCCTTTCCAGACTGATACATGTCAATTACTTTGTTTCTCATCTGTTTCTTGATTCAACAGGTCTGGCAGTAATGGGCCTGGGTGTGGGAAGTAAAATGAAACTCTAGCTTCCCAATAAATATGGGTAATCAATGTGTATTCATGATTTAGCAAGGGGGGGGGGCAATTACTTTTTCACATAGTTCCAGGCAGGTGTGGACAGCTTTTTTTTCCCCTTAATAAATGAAATCATCATTTAAAAACTGAATTTGTGTTTATTTATCTTTGTATAATAATAACATGTGTTTAATGATCTCAATCATTTAAGTGTGACAAATATGCAAAATAATAAAAATCAGGAAGGGGGCAAATACTTTTTTACAGCACTGTAGGTATTTCTTAAAGTGTAAACCTTTTGCGAGAGTCATATGTACGCATTTGGTTTTAATATGCTTGTTTAAAATAACATACTGATTGCATGCAAAATGTATAATACTTTCCCTTGCTAGTGGATTTGGTTCCCAAGACCCTGTTAGTAAGTTTTA